>NW_015152071.1:90023-92104 GCF_000732505.1 Cyprinodon variegatus | reverse complement strand
AATGGGCCTACTATTGACTGCAGAGAGGCTAACATTGGTAGTTTTTGCATACCAGGGCTTAAAACTTCCAATCTTCCCTAGATCTTGTACCAAAAATGTTATGCTTAACCATGGGTTCATAGGTCCAATGGAAGCTGATAGTACCCTGGGAATAAAGGTACACTTCCCTAACTCCAAATACCCCAGGGTCCATTTTAAGGATTTTTTCTCCTCATGAGTCAAAGTTTTATCCAGTTGGGCTTTTTGACTAGATGTGTATCTTTTTGGGGTTTCCGGAGCTTGAGTATGCTGGGTGCAAGGACCCCTAACCACTGAAAACCCTATTTCCATTTTATAGACCCTTCGTCCTTGTGATACAGGAAAGGTTCTTACGAAGAATTTTTACCAGATGAATCAAGTGTTAAGCAGCTCTGCAAGGATATTCCATGTGCATCTTCCCCTCCCACAGCAGCTCAAGCTTTCAATTTCCATTCTTTAACCCAGCTGAAGCCCCGCTGCTTCCTGGATGAGCGTAAAGGACTTTTGAAGAGTTGTTTATATGCTTTAGCAGCCATTCCTGGGAAAGGGATTCATTGTAGTTCCCCAATTAAGACAAAGGGGTTTATAACAAACTGTTTCATTTTCCTTAGTGGCTATTCTTAGGTAATGTATGTCCAGACTTCAATTTGTTTGCTTTTTTCAGGCTCCAAAGCCAATTTCCAGACTTAGTTGTGGGTATCCAGGACTCAGACGATAGAAGAGTAAACTTGGGAATCAAGCTACAACCACCTCTTCTCTTTGAGCTCCCAAGGTGGATCTATCTGGACCTTATGTTAATTGTGATCCAGGGTGGGTTCTCATAGGCATGTTGTGGGAGCTCTTAGGGTCTTGGACAAAGCCCTTTTCATGCCCACCTGCTCTCTCAGGTTATTTAAAATGTTTTCGCGATCAAGCTCTGAAAGGCAGCAGGAAGTCAGGATGGCCGAGCGGTCCAAGGCGCTGTGTCCAGGTCGCAGTCTCCAATGGAGGCGTGGGTTCGAATCCCACTTCTGACATGTCTTTTCTGCTTACTTGGAGGTATCTTCTACCAGAAAGTAGTCCCAGCGTTCTGCTCGCTATTAATTAGAAATCAGGGGTCCTTTGTTACAACAGCTGAGACTGCTCTAGAGATCAGGAACAACATGAAAAATTCAGATTTGCAGTCTCAGTAAACATCCTATAAATTTCAGGGTTCAGTCAAAGTCCAAGCAGTTGAAGCTGTTCACCAAAGTTCAGCAGGTTGAGTGCTGCTCGTAAATCAACCACAACCTCCCCAAAAGCAAGTTCCCAAATCACAGTATACTTCAGAAAAGGTGTCTGTGAAAACATGCACATAACACAAAGCTTTATGCATGATACCACTACACAGATACATTTATATACAATTATTCTAACATTTTCCTCCTGTTTATCATGATTAACGCTGAAAATCTTATATCACTAAGCAATCACTCCTAAAAAGATTTTTGATTGTCAGATAATTTTTTTTACAGCTCATTAAAACACTTTCACAGAGAAGGACTTTGGGTTCACTCATGGTGAGCAAACTACGGTGGCCGACAGGTGCAAATGCGCAGCAAAAGAGAAGACATGCAAACAAAAAAAAGACACGCTCACAAATTAAATGCGGCAAACAAAAAGCAAATAAAACGCAGCAAACAAAAAAGAAGACACCCCCGAATGAAATGCAGCAAACAAAAAAGAAAACACCCTCGAATGAAATGCAGCAAAAAAAAAGTGTTGAAAACGGAAGTGGTCCAGACCACTAGGGGGAGTCAAAGAAAATAGTATTAATTTCTATGGGACCAGCTGCAAGATTCAGAGAAAGATATTTGAAAGAAAGTAAAGGTACGTATTACTATATTTCTTTTCAGATATGCCGTCTTTTATAATATTATAGAATAACAGAATAATTTATGGGTAGTGTGATAGACTTTCTGTCAGTCATACCGTTCTGGGCTCGGTCTCGTACATGCTTGCCCGAATTAGCAAAGCAATTATGCTAATCATAATCAGATAGATAGATAGATAGATAGATAGATAGATAGATAGATAGATAGATA
>NW_015152071.1:85755-86810 GCF_000732505.1 Cyprinodon variegatus | reverse complement strand
TTAACTTTAATCGATTACTTATTACTACTTGAAAAAGTAGATTAGTGATTACTTTTTTTGGAAGTTACATATTTTTTTTTTTTCTCCACCACTTGTGAAAAGCTTGAGCGTTGCCAGCCATATGTATGGCTCCTCAACAGCCAACCAACGCATCGAAAGCTGGTGGTCATATTTCAGAAAACAAAGGTGAGTTTGTCAACAGTTTATTGTAATTTTTGTATAAATACCAAGTAGTAGACCTTGAAAAGGTGAATAAATTTAGTGGTCTTCTTGGATAAGCAAACATTTAAAAATTGTAATGCAATATTTTACTCGATTACCTCTACTTTGTCAGAAGAAATGAAGTACTTGCAGATCTCTTAATGACCATTATGTTTTGTGCTATATACAACTTAATTTTATAGTGTAACAATAGATGAAATAGATGAATCAGAAGCTCAACATTTAAAGTATAACAGTTGATGTCTGCTTACTTTATATTTAACTTTGTAGGTCAACATATATTTAAATATCATCATCTTCATCTGCTGAGTCTGTGCGGGCGAGGAGCAGATACATCTGAGACTGCTGCTGTAGAGAGAAGATAGCAGTAGAGATCAGTCTCTGAATGAGACCTCGAATGCAGGGGATCAGACAGCAATCACAGAGGGTCAAGATGGTGGAAAACACAGCTATGGAAACCAGGACTGATAACACCAGGGTACGATACTTGCCAAAGACGTCCAACCACGAGTCCCACATGGTTGTGTCCACGCCTAAGTGTTCTTTCCTTTTACCATTCAGTGACCTAAGGCCCTCCAGGGCTATGGTTAGGCTGCCATCTGAAGCCGTGTTGTTAGTAATGAAGGTGCAGCATTGCTCACCAAAGATAGCACAGACTCCACCTTTTTGTGCTAGTGACATATCCAATGCTATTCTGTTTTGGAAAGCCATGAGTGAAGTCCCAGCCAGTTGTCCATGTACAACTTCAAAAATGCAGAAACTGATTGAAATAATTGATTTTCCCACTAAAAGTTAGAGAAATCTCAGCCATGTTTATACCAAAATGTTACAGT
>NW_015152071.1:82593-84574 GCF_000732505.1 Cyprinodon variegatus | reverse complement strand
GTAACAGTACCACAAAAAAAAAATGTCCATTAATGTACCTCCACTACGTTTTGCAGTGTTGACCAACGTAGTGGGGGTACATTTTCCCATGAGACTGGGTTGAATGAGATAGGGAACACAGTAGGAGCCGGGGGGGAATGACGCTCTGATGAAGCTTTAGCTATGATGGTGGAGGAAAGGATGGAGGTATGTTTAACCTGTGTCATCTGAATAAAGTCACACAGCGCAACCAGGCAGTAGACAAGTTGCGGATCGGAGGCCTTTTAAAATGAGCTTTTGATGCTGATTGACTTTCGTGGCTTTCCAGTTCCGGAACATGACATAACATGAAAAAGAGCAGCAATGCAGCTGAAAATAAGGTATGTTTCAATTCAGTTTGTTTCTAGAATGTCAGTTCACATTGCTTAATCTCAAGGCACTATACAGATATAATTAGATAATAAATTCAGATTCGTAAAAGGTTTATATCTAGGAAAAATAAACTGATTGTCGATGACTTTCAGGACACAATCCTTCATATTTATGACAGGCAGATTTTGAAAATGGTCAAAACTATCCTGGTAAGTTTACAGAAATCTCAGAGATCCTCCAAATAAGACCAAAATGCCTGAGTAATTTTAGAGTGTTTAAAGTGTTTTTAATATCAACATAGGAGAAATTTGTGTACATGAAACTTTGTCTTTGCTTAGTTTCTGTTTTTCAAGAAAAGAGGGAAAACAGTGTTGAAGTTTAAAATCAACAAAAGGTTAATCCTCTAAAGTAAGAAAGCATATATTACTCACTTAGCTTTTTAGCAATAATACATAAAGTGAGAGCCAGAGCTGCAAAAGTAGATACTGTGCAAACATTTGCAAAAAATACATCTGAAAGGAACATTTAGCCTTAAAACTTCAGAAATTAGCTTGATCATACATTTAATAGGTAGATACTGAAAATAAATTGGATAAAGAGCAACTTTATGGCTTCATAAGATTCAGATAAAATGACACATGTAGCCTTTTAATGCAGCTTAATTTTCATTCAATTAAAAATTTTCTGAACACATACAATATAGCACACTATTTAACAAACATAAATACATATCTAACAATAGGAGTCCATCAAGATCCAGTCAGTTTCCAAACTGCAGCTTCAACTGCTGTGAATCATCAGGAGAGATTAGCTGCATGTCTCTAAAGAGACACCCACAACCTGCAAAGAAAAGAAACAACAGAGAAGATATTTTAATATTTCTACTATCTCTTTATCAGCTGAAGTTACTATAGCAACACATGTGGAAAAAAGCAGCAGGGACTTCAGTCCTGTAAGGCAGTTGAGGGCTGGGGCCAGCTTCCTTTCTGCCCTGAACTTGGACAGATGCACACACTTTTAGCACCAAGTTTGTTTACTTCCAGGTTAACTTTGTTCAATTAGGAACCTTTTCACCATTGCTTTCCAACTGGGAAGCTGTAGCTTTACAGGAAACTGTAGCTCTGTTCGAATTCATGGGCTTCATCTTGCAAGAACACCATCTACCTGGACTGGATCCTTTAAAGTCCTTGAAAGTAAGGAGACTGGAAAAGTTCTGGCTGTGAATCCAAACAGGTCTACCCTTCGGCGAGTTTTACCGCCGTATGCTCTGTTGCTTAGCAACGTGACAGTTGACACACAAAGCAGGAAAGGAATAATTACCGAACTTTCCAAAACTTTTTCTTTGTAATTGTTTGTCTTTTTTTATTGTAAAGTGAACAAAGACTGATGAGAATCCAGAGTGTAATAAATGTTCCAACCACCGGGAGCAGGAACAAATCAAATCAAATGTAATGATAGAAACCTTAGTCAGTTAAATAACCTGCTGCTGTCATTCTGCAAATCTCTGATGTTGCTGCTAGTTTCAAATATCCATTACTGTAAAATAGTCCATAGCTGCATATTTTTATTTATCCTCCAGTTTTATATTGTTAAAACACTTTACAGTATTTTATTGTTTATATTTTAACTC
>NW_015152071.1:75897-81911 GCF_000732505.1 Cyprinodon variegatus | reverse complement strand
TTGGTTCCACTAGCTTATATAGAGTATAAAGGGCAAAGTTAAAGCAAGATGCAGTTAAATATACATAGACAATAGAAAATATAAAACGAAGGCGGCTTTTACCACCCTATGCTCTGAACCGACAGATGTTCTAAAGGGTTTTCTGGTTTAGAATTGTCTTGGAGCTGCCCTGCTTAGGATGCTCTGCTGTCTTGTTTTGGCCGGTCTCAACCAAACCTGTTGCTGCTTGGACAGGCTGAGCCAGCAGGGCATGATTCCTCTGGCCATGTTGAAAGGCAGATGAAATTGGACAATGACAATTTGTTCCACTGTTTTAATTGCTTTTTTTTCTTTCACCATTTGTTTGCCTATTATTGAAATTACTAATGTGTTTGCTTTTATTTTGATTTACTGATTGGTTTACTTTTGCATGTTTTGTTTGTTCATTTATTTTTAAATAATTTTAAAATTATTCCTATGATCCCTTTTCTTTCCAGGGACCGAGTAGTAGGCCTGAAGCCATGTTTTTGAAAGAAATGTTTTAATGAAATTATTTAAAGTATTGTGGACAATTCTGTGTTCTGGTGCATCTTGTTAACCACTCCCCCAACTACCACCCACCCCTACCCCCACCAGCATCACCACCCCACACCCTTTGCGGGTCAAATGGATCTTGACCTTGATAGCAATTGAGTTTAGTACCTTACTGCTGACACCACCTTTACTCACTTTTACCATCTACTTACAGAGTCTCCAGTTTGTAGCCTGGATGTGTTACTAGATCTTCAAGCTCCTGAACATCTGCTTTTTTCAGGTTATTTCCCAGCAGGTCCAGTTCTGTCAGATTGGAGGGATTGGATTTCAGAGCTGCACTCAGATATGCACAGCTGATCTTTGACAACTTGCAGTTACACAATCTGAAAAACAAAATAAAAAGTGAACTGAAGCCAACAGGATGTAGTTTAAAACAGTTCAAAGAAATCAGATGAATATCTCCCATTAAAGGACTATTTACCCCTAAACTTTTTTGCAGAATAAATATCTTATAGTGGTGACATTACTTTGACAATTTACCACACACTTTTTGAAAGCCTTCCTTTTTGTTTTAAAAACACCTACTTAGCACACTTCTCAGGTTACAAAAGAGTTACTGCATTTTATTTTTCCTATTGATTTCGCAGGGATGTGATCTCTTCAAAGGAGAACTGAGGTCATCAGCTCCACCCTGGGCAGCTGCTCTCTGGGGTATTGCTCCTCCACACATGGTGGTTCTTTTAGGATTGAAAAATCAGAAAATCAATTTCTTATAGTCCAAAATCTAATTAGATAATTATTTTCCTAATTTTAGATATTGTACAATACATTAAAATTGAATACAAAATTTGGAGAACATTGGAGAAATTAACTTGTCAGATCGGCGCACTAGTAAGAAGAGGGTGCCAAAAGGACGAAAAGGTTCATGGGGTATACACAGTATATACAGTGCATATATATATATATATATATATATATATATATATATATATATATATATATATATATATATATATATATATATATATTTCAGGTGACTACCTCTGGCAGCTCATCAAAGCAAAAGGTGGCTATTTTGAAGAACCTAGAATATAAGATCTTTTCAGTTGTTTCAGACTTTTTAGGTATATAAATCCACCTGTGTTAATTCCTAGTTTTGATGCCTTAGTGTGAATCTACAATTGTCATAGTCATGAAAATAAAGAAAACTCTGAATGAGAAGGTGTGTACAAACCTTTGGTCTGTACTGTGTGTGTGTATATATATATAACAGCTGAATTTTCTTATTTAAACAGGTTATTGCACATTGTAAAGTTTGATTGCAGCGGGGATAAATGACCTGCGGTAGCGCTCCTTTTTCCAAACAGGATGTAAAAGTCTTTGACTAAAAGAGCTGCTCAGGTCCTCTCTAGTCTGGTGCAGAGGGTGGAAGGTGTTGTCCATGATGGATGGAAGCTTGGACAGCTCCCTCCTCTCAGCCACTTCCTCCTCTGAGTCCAGAGTGCAGCCTAGGACAGAAACGGCCTTTCTCACCAGTTTGTTCAGTCTCTTTCTGTCCCGCTCTGCGCTGCCAGGGGCCCAGCAGAATACAGCGTAGAGGAGGGCTGATGCCACCACAGAGTCATAGAAGGTTTGAAACAGGGGCCTGCTCACTCCAAAGAACCTCAGCCTCCTCAGGAGGTGGAGGAAGGCGGATCTGGCCCTTCTAATACAGGGCGCCGCTGTTATGAGTCCAGTCCAGTCCAGTTTATTATTGACTTTCTATGTCCTGCCTCTAGATGTTCACAGGGGAGTGAGGTAGGGGTCTTCTCCTGAAGTCCATCACCATCTCCTTGGTCTTACTGGTGTTCAGACACAGGTGGTTCTTCTCACACCAGTCCACATGGTTCACAAAAACCGATCGATACTCCAGCTCGTTCCCCTCAGAAACACTGCCTACAATGGCTGAGTCATCTGAGAACTTCTGGAGATGGTAGCTGTCTGTGTTCTAGGTGAAGTCGGAAGTGTAGAGGCTAAAGAGCAAAGGAGACAGAACGGTGCCCTGGGGGGCCCCGGTACTACAGACTGCCACCTCTGACTGCCAGCCACGCATACTGAGAGCGTTCTCCAGCTTCCCCCTCAACAGAGCAGAACTGATGGTGTTGAAAGCACTGGAAAAGTCACAGAAAATGACTCTAACTTCGCTCCCGATGTTCTTCAGGTGGGTGAGCGCCCGCCGCAGGAGCCAGATGATTGCATCTTTTTTTAATTTTTTTTTATTTTTATTTATTTTTTTTTATATGCTCTAATAATCCCAGAGGGATATTACTTCTCTGCATTTAACCCATCCCCTTGGGGAGCAGTGGGCTGCCATTGTGCGGCACCCGGGGAGCAGTGTGGGGTTAAGGGTCTTGCTCAGGGACCCAGAGTTGAAGTCGGTGGGAGTGGGGGATCGAACTCACAACCTCAGGAAAGCCCTATGCCCTAACCACTAGGCTGCCACTCCCCCCACTTCTACTCCAATGTCAGGCCAGTAGGCAAGCTGCAGCGGGTGAGGGGTGGGGCTCACCACAGTAGTAGGTGTGCTAGGATGAAGCACTCCATGGTCTTCATCAGGTGGGAGGTCAGGGTGACTGGCCTGAAGTGGGCCGGTTCCTTGGCATGCGGTGTTTTGGGAACCGGCACCACACAGGAGGAGTCCCCACAGAGTAGGGACTACCCCCTGGCTGAGGCTCAGGTTATAGATATAGCTGAGGACCTCACAGAGCTCATCAGCACCGTTCATTGCCTTTCTCTGTATGGCTAGGGACTCTCGCCATTAAGTGCTGGCATAGGATCCAGTCTCCCTGTGACCCCATTTGGGAATATGATACCATATGTTGATACAAATACAATAATGAATGGATAGACTTGTAACTAGCTTGGTGTCTGTTAGTCAGTTTAAAAGGGAAAATTGAAAGAAATTGGTAAAGAATAGACAATGCTTTGGACAAAGAAAGAGTCTGCCTTGTCTTTCTGGTCATTAATAGGGTTTGGGTGGTAGGACCCCCCAGAGGACTATTTGAGGGACACAGACAAATGCTTTTTCCGAGTCCACAAAACACACATAGACTGGTTGGGAAAACTCCCATGAACCCTCTAGCACCCTTTCCATGAAAAGGATGAAAACCACACTTCTCTTCACATGAATAGACGTTACAGGCTTTAAGAATTCTCTGTAGTTGGAGCACACCATCCAGTCCCTTTTTTTGATAGGGGGACCACCAGCTTGGTCTTCCAATCCAGTAGAACTTCATCTGATATGCACTGAATATTGCAGTCATTTTAACCAACACAACCCCAGGATGTGCCTTGAGGAAATCCGGGCTAATCAGTGACCTCAGCGCCAGAAACTGGGGAGTCCATCTAAAGTCACCGGGCTCCACTCTCCCATTTGAAGATGTACTGATGGGATTAAGTAGGTGTTCGAAGTTCTATACCCACCGGCTCACAATGTCATGAGTTGAGCTCAGAAGCACAACATCCCCACTATAAACAGTGTTGGTGCTGTACTGCTTTACCCCTTCTGAGAAACAGGATAGTGGAACAGCACCACCTCAAGACCACATAGAATTCTTTTTCCATGGCCTTTCCAAACTTCTCCCACACCAGTGTTTTTGCCTCAGTGACCCACACAAGGTGAATGCCACTTGATCTATCAGCTGCTTCCAGAGTTTGAAAGGCAAGCAAAGTTAAACAGGCCTCCTTCTTAAGTCTGACAACATCCTTCACTGTAAATGTCCACCAGAGGGTTTGAGGGTTGCAAGCAAAACAGTCACCAATAACGTCACACCCACAGCTCTGATGAGCCACCTGGACTATGGAGGTGTGAAACATGGCCCATTTAAAATCAATGCCCTAAACCTTTTTTTTTAAGTTTTCCCGAGGCTGGAGTTAAATCTCCATCTCTTAGAAGACTGCTAGTTGGGGAGTGTTGGCCTTTTGGTTAGAGCTATGTGCTTGTGCTATAAGAAGGTTGCAAGTACCCAGTTTGATTGCCACAGCCTGGGTTCCTGAGCAAGACCCTTAACCCCACACTGCTCCCCGGACACCGCACAATTGCAGCCCCCTACTTCCCAAGGGGATGGGTTAAATGCAGAGAGTGAATTTCCCCATTGTGGGACAATAAAGGGATTTGCACTTTTTTAGACATTCCCAACAGAAAATCAGGATAGACTTAGACTCAACTTTATTTATCCATTGGAATAACTCTTTCAGGGAAATGTTGGTTCCACTAGCTTATATAGAGTATAAAGGGCAAAGTTAAAGCAAGATGCAGTTAAATATACATAGACAACAGAAAATATAACACGATTGTATATAGTACAAAAACGCACAAAAAAAGCTCTAATGTCCTGGAATATGTTTCTTTTAAATATAATAACATCTGTACAGTAGATAGCTAAGGAAAGACTACACAATAGTTGACTTGGATTATTGCACTTGTACTGCAGAGATGTACTGACCTTTAAAATAATTACACAGGCTACACAGTAGTTGGCATGAGTTATTGCACAGTGAGAGAGAAGAATATTACATGAGTGACAGTAGGTAATTTTTTGCACAAGATTTCCAATTAGGACATTCACAGTGCTAAACCTTGTCACTCTTCCTATCATCTACCTTTCCCACAAGTGAGGAGTTGTACAGCTTGATGGCTAGAGGAGCAAAGGAGTTCAGCTGTCTGTTGGTCCTGCATTTGTGGAGGAGCAATCAGGTTCAGATCAAGCTCATGAATGGTAAGGACAGTGTGCAGAGGGTGGCTGATATTGCCAATAATGTCCAGCAGTTTGTTAAGTGTCCTTGTCTCTGCCACTGTCCCCAGAGTCCACCCTCTTGCAAATCACAGTGCTGTATCGCCTGACTAGTTTTTTCAGTCTGGAGGTGTCCTTCTTGGATTTGCTGCTTTGTCTTCCTGTGCAGGTGGTTGGTGTGTTTTGAACAGTTCAGTTTCTTGTGCAGTCAAACCCAGAGGTATTTGTATTAATCCACAACCTCCACCTCAGCCCCCTCCAGTAATACCAGCTTAGTCTTTGGCCCATTCCTCCCAAAGTCTATGAATATACTTGGGCTTCTCAGTTCAGGCCAGCATTCTCCTCCATCATCCAAGCTAACCTACAACCAAGTAGTGTTTGGTAAACAATTCTGCCCCTCATTTCACTCAAATGTCCAAGACATGTGCCCACAGGTCAGATGATATGACAACTAAGTCAATCATTGATCAGTGGTCACTATTAGGCCTTAAAACGGTTTGTAATATGGAAAATCCATGGCAAGAAGAGAAACCAATAACAGAAAGATGCTCTCACCTGCTCTCTGTGTCAGATGTTCAGTTATTCCTCTGCTTCCTTTAGTGATAATGCGATGTGCAATAAGTGTAGGATTTTTTGAAGTTGTGAAGGTGAGTGTCAGAGTTAGAATTAACAGATTCAATATATCTGGGAGATTAGAGATAGAATGAAGCAGAATGATGAAAAAGGGGT
>NW_015152071.1:67265-74132 GCF_000732505.1 Cyprinodon variegatus | reverse complement strand
CGCCATTTTAGATGTGATTAATCTATCTCTGTTACAGGGATATGTACCAAAGGCTTTTAAGGTTGCCAGAATTAAATCTTTGCTTAAGAAACCGTCTCTTGACCCAGATGACTTGGTCAATTATAGACCTATATCCAATCTTCCTTTCTGATCTAAAATCCTTGAGAAACACTTCCACCATAATGAACATTTTGAAGAGTTTCAGTCTGGCTTTAGAGCTCATCATAGCACTGAAACAGCTCTGGTGAAAGTCACTAATGATATTCTCATTGCCTCAGATAATGGACTTGTATCTGTACTTGTCATGTTAGACCTCAGTGCTCCGTTTGATCCAGTTGATCATAATATTCTTTTAGAAAGACTTGAATATTTTGTTCGAATTTAAGGAATAGCACTAGACTGGTTTAAATCTGATCTATCTAATCGATTTCAGTCTTCCTCATGCTCCAGGGTTACCTGTGGAGTGCCACAGGAATTGTAAAGTGCCTTGAGATGAATTGGTGCCATATAAATAAACTGAATTGAATTAGAAGGAGTGTCAGCGTCTCCTGGTGGATTATCACAAGACCACATCTATGCCCCGTCTTGTGGGGTTGGGAGATGTAATCAAAGGCAAATAGGGTTGAATGCTTGAGCTGAGAGCAGTCATTAGGTATTTTCCAGGTTGTTGTCAGGCAAAGAAGGACAAATTTATATGGGGAAATCTTCAATGATAAAAGTCCCTTAAGATTAGATTAGATTAGATTAGATTAGATTAGATTAGATGAGCTTTACTGATCTCACAGCAGAGGAATTCACTCGTCACGTATTGGCATAGAAGTTACAGAAGGTGCAAACAAGGAGGAAAAAGGTGCATTAAGAATAAGCAATATGTATACAGTATATCCAGGTATATACAGCATATTAAGATAAATAAGGATTAAGGTGCAAGTGTACATGTATCGCGCATAATGAAAAACAAAATAAAAATAAGAAATAAAAAAATAAGAAATTAAAATATGTACAATCCGTATGGCTTATATACAGGTGGATTTACTTTTACGTTAAAGTGTAGTAGGTGAGGTAGTGGTATGACTATTCTATTCACATAATTGTGAGTGAGTGGAGTTTGGGAAGTCCAAAGTTAACAATGATGATGAAGTGGTTGACTGGTGGAGTAACTAACCCAGCTAGAAGAGGACCACAAAGATTTGATGAACTTTTAGTGATCAAAGTGGAAATCATGGTGGGATCTACGATGGATGTATCTTTGGTTTAGTAGAAAGGCAATTACGAGGTGGTGTTGTAGATTTGTTGGTGGCGGCTCAGACAACTAGGAACGGATCCAGTCGAGCTCAGCAACTATGTATTGTAGAAGACCTGATCCCGAAGTGACAATAAGTAAGTCAAATTGATTCAATTTAGATTGAATCAATTTGACTGTTTTAAATCAATTTGACTGTATGATCTGGTTGAACTGTAAAGTGCCTTGAGATGACTTGTGTTGTGAATTGGCGCTATATAAATAAACTTAATTGAATTTTCAATTCAATTCAATTGAATTAAAGGATTAGAGACCAGCTGTTGACTTGCAAAAAAAGAAGGTCTAACCCCTCACTGGCAGCTGTGTGGCCTCTGAACCCCACTCCAAGCCTCCCTGCTGCTGCGTGTCTGGTGACAGCATCATGCTGGGTTAGCGTTAACGATATCACCAGTGTGACAAAAATCAGGAAAGTAAACAATAGAGAGCAAAATGGAAGGAAGCCAGGGTGTAGTTAGTGTGCTTTATTGAATCTCTCTATTATCTGTCTGAATCCTTCTCACCAGAGCTGCTCTATGTTTATCCAATGGAAACAGAGTTGATTCTGCTTGTTAGATCAGAGGCGACTGGCACGGTGTGTTGATGTCCGTATGTGCATTTAATGGTGTCACGTAATTTGGCGGGTCAACCCGGCTCTGGTGTTCCCACACTAACTCGACCAGAGCCGAGGTGATTTTAATGCATTTCACTTTGCAAGTCGTTTGACCCGGGAAGACAGTTCAGTGAGCTTATTCCACTGCCCCTAAAAGCCAATTGTTGCCAGATTTTAACTTTTTTTGTTCTTTTTTTGCCACTGGGAAAGGGGTATCAAAGTCGGGAATAAACTTAAAACAGAATCTGCAGAATATGTATCTGTAAGCAGTCAATCACTATTTACCCTATGTATAGTGAGAAAACAATCCAAACCACCTCTGGTAAGGAATGTATAAACTTCAGCTTTCAACTACTACTACACAGCTCCATATCTATTATGGAGCTAAGCACCATCGGTGTAGTAGTCCTAAATTGTCAAATAACTTTTGATGGCAATGGTATCAGCTCTTATAAAAATACATTTTACAATATCAACTTAACCATTCAAAAGTCAGAGGAAACAAAATTTTGATTAAATTAGATTGAAAAACTTAATAAAGCATTTCAATAGTTAATAGAAAGGTTAGATCAGAATTAAAGTGTAAACACAACTTTGACATCAGAAACATGAGCACTGAACAACATAAAGTCTGACCTCAATATCTGTAGTCTGCAGAGTGGAGTCTGTAGAACACTACAGAGATTCTTTACTGCGTCATCTGTCAGGTTGGTGATACTCAGGTCCAGTTCTGTCAAATGGGGTGGGTGGTGCCTCAAAAAACAGACCAAAATAGTGTGCCTCTCTGTCAAACTAAAGTTAACAAATCTGAAAAAAAAGAGGCACATGTGAGTTAAAGCCAACAGAATGCAGGATAAAACAGTTAAACAGAACTTTGTCCTCCAGAAAGCCATAATCATAGACATGTGACTGCCCACAGTCACATGGACATCCTGCCCTCCTCTGACATTCACTCTCCTGCTTCTATTATCAGCCAGATCAGAAGATGGTGCTGCTCCCCCCACCTTCCACCTGTCTGTCTCTAGAAGTCAGTAAAAACACAACTGGAGAGACTGGATGGTAATCGGTCAGCAGGTCCTGATGGTGTCAGAGTCCTGAAGCCCTGAGCAGAGCAGATCTTTGGGATTCTACAGCACCTCTTTCCACTTAGTCTGACCCTGGAGACAGTTCCAGAGATGTGGAAGACCTCCTGCCTTGTTCTAGGACTAAAGAAGACTCTGCCAGCAGACCTCTATGACTATTGACCTGCTGTCCTGATGACCACATCATGAAGGTCATATGAAAACTTCTATTGGTTCATCTCAGCAAAAACAGGACCCCCTGCATTTTGCTTATCGCAGTGAAGATGGAGTTGATCATGCCATCGTACACCTGCTATAACAAATCCATTTTCATTTAGACAAGGCAGGCAACACTGTGAGGAACATGGTCTTTGAATTCTCCAGATTCAGCGTGACTGATTTTGAGAGAAACTCCAGCAGACTCAGATGGAGGCATCAACAACCACCTGGATCAAAGACTACCTGACAGACAGACCACAGGTTGTGTTGTGTATTAATCTGCACCAATGATTAGAATAAAATAAAGTTTAAAGTTGTTTTCACAAATACTTTTGTAAAACAGACATTCAAGGCCAAAATGAGAAAAGCAGAGCAGTGTGTGTGTGTAACTCTGCACCTGGCCCTGGAAGTTTGGGATCTGCAGGAGAATGCAGGGTACAGGCCTTTTTAGTGATAAGAAGCACACTCATTAAAAATGAAATATTTGACATATCAAGGTTGCCCAGTTCAGATAAGCTTAGCCAAGCTAATTGTGATGGATAGAGTTGTCATCTTCAAAATGCACTGTGCAGTACTGGTCCTAGAAAGGGTGATGTTTTACTGGAACAAGGAACGCACAGGTGCCACCTGGGTCAGGCTGACCTGGCTTGTAATATTATGGTCCTAAATGACATGGGAAGAGAGGCTTTGTTTTGACATATTGTTGATTAAACTGTCATAAGTTTCTGATTTAAGTGCACCAGATGTCATCATGACCTAAGAGATCGCTCTAACAGAAAATGTCATAATCATAAGTTACATTAGATGAAAGTTTGTTTTGACAGGTTGATAATTAAGAAATGATGTGTCTATGATTTAGTCATCATGATTTGCAGAGCACTGACAATGTGACCTGTAACAAAGGCTGTATAAAAAATATGCTTTAAAAGAGGTTTTCCACTGATAAGATAAAAATAATTGGTTTTACCCGAAGAAAAACACCTGGAATGATGTAAACAAAGGAGGGGCTTGGGGGAGGAGTCCCCAAGCCCAATGAAATGTATAAAAGATGGCTGTTTTCACCATTTGTTCAGCTGATGCTCACCGGTGACCAGCTCCGTGTGGATGTGTTGTATTTTGCAATAAACACCCTGGACGTGGACTCAGCTGCCTCTGCCTGATTTTTGGATCTTTGTTTGAGACTTTTTCTGCTTTTTAAGAACTTTGAATTTTTATAAAACCTAGCTTCAATTTTAAGTCGTTAAGAAGAGATAAAAGACGACAGTTGTTAGACTCAAGGGTCAGCTGGCTTGCACCACAGGGGACGGTACTCTCTCCATTCCTTTTTCCTCTGTTCACCTCTGACTTCCAGGACCAGACAGAGTCCTGTCATCTGCAGAAATACTGGGATGACTGCAGTCATTGGGAAAATCAAAGATGGAGCAGAAGCTGAGGACAGAGAGCTGGTGAACTGCTTTTTGGCATGGTGTGGAAACAATAATCTGATCCTGAAGGTTAACAAAACAAGGAGATGATTGGAGTTTTCAGAAGAAAGAGTGAAGCCGTCTTCAAGAAGGGACAGAGAAGACTGGACTTGATGCTGCAGATCTTCTATCGGTCTGCTGTGGATAATCTAATGTCTTCCTCCATCATCTGCTGGGGTAACAGCATCAAAGCTAAGGACTTAACAAAGCTCAATAAGCTAATTAAAAAGGCCAGCTCTGTTCTAATCATTTCTCTAGAACCTCTGAAAATGATTTCACAAAGAACAATTCCTCATAAAGTGAACAATATTATGGACAACAGTGAGCATCCTCTTCAGAAGATTTTTCTCCAGATCCGGTGAAAGACAGGCCACTACAGAAGATCTTTCCTGCTTACAGTTGTAAACACCTACAACACCTGTTTAAAAAATGAGTTAATGCAACATTTACATTCCTTTGGGATTGTTAAAGTATCTTTGAATTTGAAGTGAATAAGTTGGTGGGGACCAGTAAACAAAGATCTAGAATTAAGCTTTCTGCATGCTGTCACCCAACCCTTTTTGGGTTCCTGGCTTTCCATAAACTGCTGAAGGACTTGGACATGTACTTTATGTTCATTGAATTTAATCTGCTTTTAAATAGTAGTTGGACGCAATAAAGTTTTTTTTTGACTAACTGATCGTATTTTAATCAAAAAACATAGATCATCAAATTAACCCCTTTTCAATTCAAAAGACATAATTCCCTTCAGTCATCAGATAAATAATTGTATGATCACAGAAGCATATATATTTATTGTTTTTAATCAAACTATCTAGGTTATTCAAGGAGGTAGGCATTTATTCTGGCTGAATTATGCATGCGATAATGTTAGTGTCAGGATCCAGAGGCTTGCCCACCAGAGGGCGCCATAGATCCTTCCTGGGAGCTTGTGCTCAGTCNACCAGAGGGCGCCATAGATCCTTCCTGGGAGCTTGTGCTCAGTCATGGCAGCTGTTCCCCATTAGCTCATTAAGAGTTTCCCTATATAAGCTGGAGGGGAACTTCACTCTGGGCCGGATTGTTTTGACCCTGTTGTGGTTAGCAAGCCCGAGCTAGCCTGCCTGTCTGACTCCCTGACTTCCCTGGAACCTGAACCTGCACCTAACCTGTTTTGTCCTCTCTGCTTTCCAGGATAATCCCTGTCTGAACTCAATAAACCTTTGGACTGTGTCTCTGCCTCTGTGTGTGTGTTCTGCATCTGGGCTAGAAATCCTGCCGATCATGACAGAATAATCCGGCCAACAGACACAGCAGACACACTCCCTTTGAATGATTTGATCCGTGAGTCACGCAGGACTCATGAGGAAACGATTCACATCCTGCAGGAACTTCTGAGCCGTCTGAAGACCCCTGGGCCCGCTCTGAGCCGTCTGGAGACCCCTGAGCCCACTTTGAGCCGTCTGGAGACCCCTGAGCCCGCTCTGAGTTGTCTGGAGACCCCTGAGCCCGCTTTGTGTCTTCCAGAGACTCCTGATTTGGAGCCACAATCGGTGGTCTCCTCTGTTCCTGATGTGGAGCCACAGTCGGTGGTCTCCTCTGTTCCTGATTTGGAGCCACAGTCGGTTGTCTCCTCTGTTCCTGATTTGGAGCCACCGTCGGTGGTCTCCCCTGTTCCTGATTCGGAACCGCAATCGGCGGCCTCCTCAGTTCCGGATTCGGAGCCGCAGTCGGCGGTTTCCTGTGTTCCTGATTCGGAGCTGCAGACGGCGGTTTCCTGTGTTCCTGATTCGGAGCCGCAGTGGACGGTCCTGTCTGAGCCTGTTGCAGAGCAGCAGAAGCTGAGGCGGCGTCCTCCTCGGAGCTTCCTGCAGAAGCGGAGGCTGCGTCCTCCTCGGTGCTTCCTGCAGAAGCGGAGACGGCGTCCTCCTCCAAGGTCCCTGCAGCTTTGGAGACTCCGGCCTCCAGAGCTTCTGCCTCAGCTGTGGTCCTACGGCCGGCCTCCTGAGACTCTGCCTTGCATCCCTGGTTCCCCCTCCGCCCACCCTGGGTGGGTTGTTTTTTGGACTCTGTTTTGTTTTCGTGCCCTCCTTCCTGGTTCCCCCTCCGCCCACCCTGGGTGGGTTGTTTTTTGTCTTTTGTGTCTCTTTTTTGGGCGTCTGGAATCTGCCCTTGAGGGGGGGTTCTGTCAGGATCCAGAGGCTTGCCCACCAGAGGGCGCCATAGATCCTTCCTGGGAGCTTGTGCTCAGTC
>NW_015152071.1:61239-66455 GCF_000732505.1 Cyprinodon variegatus | reverse complement strand
AACTTCACTCTGGGCCAGATTGTTTTGACCCTGTTGTGGTTAGCAAGCCCGAGCCAGCCTGCCTGTCTGACTCCCTGACTTCCCTGGAACCTGAACCTGCACCTAACCTGTTTTGTCCTCTCTGCTTTCCAGGAAGATCCCTGTCTGAACTCAATAAACCTTTGGACTGTTTCTCTGCCTCTGTGTGTGTGTTCTGCATCTGGGCTAGAAATCCTGCCGATCATGACAGTTAGTTTATATCCTTTCGTTATTCACAGGTTAGGGTAGTCTGGACTATTGTAAAATAGTGTTTGAAATCAGCAAAAACCATGTCTGCTGCTTCCAAAAAAGGTACCTTGAAAGCTTCATCATCTTTAAAAAAAAAAAATCGCTTTGCACTACTGCTCTACTGACACGGTAAGATGCTACTGTGGCAAACACTTGTTGACAGGTCTTGTAAACAGTGCCAGCTTTGCGGCTAGTTATCTCTTCAGTTCAGAAACCTTATCGGTCCGTAGAGCTGATTTTGCGGAGAAGTCACTAGCATACTTCTTGTGAACCGTAAAAATATGTTGCTCCAAATTCCCCTTCTTTGAAATGGCCAGAGATGCATTACAGATCAGACACATCAACTTTGAACTCGAAAAAGTAAAAAAGTAATCTTCCCACTCGTGATGAAACTGATGATTTTTAGCTTTTTTTGGCTTCCACAAAAATCTCTTCAGGTTCGTCCTTGCGCTTTAGAGTCCCTGGTTACAACCTAGCAATGTTGGCAAACCACTCTCAGAATTCAGCAGGCATAAATATGGTTGCCTACATACTTATTTTTATTTTTCGTTTTATTATTGTGAAAATACACATTGGCCTCTTGTGAACAATGATTTGATTAGCATCTGACTAGCCATAAATAGGTCCACATTGTAACACTTCTCCCGATCGACTGAAACTCTGCTCAGAATCGACTGGTTGGGCACCCCAGTATTAGAAAGACTTGAATATTTTGTTGGAATTAAAGGAAGCTCTAGACTGATTTAAATCTTATCTATCTGATAGATTTCAGTTTATTCACATAAATGACAAATCATCCTCTTCCTCAAAGGTTACCTGTGGAGTACCACAGGGATCAGTGCTAGGACCGATTCTCTTTGCTTTATATATGCTCCCAATCAGTAGAGTTATTAGACAGTGTAGGATTATTTTCCACTGTTATGCTGATGATACCCAGCTATATCTGTCTATAAATGCAGATGTAGCTAACCCATTACATAGATTACAGGCATGTCTTAAGACATAAAAACCTGGATGATTCTTAACTTTCTGTTCCTGAATGCAGACGAAACAGAAATTATAGTATTTGCACCAGGGTCTTTGAAAAAGAAGCTGATTAGCCAGTCGTTTCATTTGGTTGTGATTAAACTGATTACACATAATAAAGTAAAATATCTTAGTGTTATTTTTGAGCAGGGCCTTTCATTTAAATCCCATATCAAAGAGGTTTCTAGAATTTCTTCTTTCATCTGCAGAATATTGCAAAAATGAGCAATCTCCTGTCCAGGGAAGATGCTGAGAAACTCGTCCATGCATTTGTTACTTCAAGGCTGGACTATTGTAATTCTTTACTATCAGGAAGTCCACAAACTGTAGTTAAAAGCCTTCAGCTGATCCAAAATGCTGCAGCCAGAGTTCTGATGAACATGAAAAAGAGAGATCATATCTCTCCTATCCTGGCTTCTCTTCATTGGCTTCCTGTTAAATCCAGAATAGAATTTAAAATCCTCCTTCTCACATATAAAGCCTTAAATGGCCAAGCTCCATCTGAAATCAGAGATCTGATTGTTCCTTATGCTCCTAACAGAGCACTTCGCTCTCAATCTGCAGGTTTACTAGTGGTTCCTAGAATTTCTAAAAGTAGAATGGGAGGCAGATCTTTTAGGTACAGTGGGGAGAACAAGTATTTGATACACTGTTGATATTTCAGGTTTTCCCACTTGCAAAGCTTGTAGAAGACTGTAATTTTTATCATAGGTTCTCTTCAACTGTGAGTGATGGAATCTAAAACAAAAATCCAGAAAAATACAATGTATGATTTTTAAATAATTAATTTCCATTGTATTGTGTGAAACAAGTATTTGATCATATATCAACCAGTAAGAATTTTGGCTCTCACAGACATGTTAGTTGTTCATTAAGAAGCCGTCCTGTTCTCCACTCATTACCTGTATTAACTGCACCTGTTTGAACTCATTACCTGTATAAAAGACACCTGTCCACACACTCAATCAATCACACTCCAGCATCTCCACAATGCTCAAGGCCAGAGAGCTGTGTAAGGACAACAAGGATAAAATTGTAGACCTGTACAAGGCTGGGAATGGCTACAGGACAATAGGCAAGCAGCTTGGTGAAAAGGCAACAACAGTTGGTGCAATTATTAGAAAATGGAAAAGATACAAAATAACGGAAAATCTCCATTGGTCTGGGGCGCCATGCAAGATCTCAGCTCGTGGAGCATCATTGATCTTGAGGAAGATGAGAAATGAGCCCAGAACTACACGGCCAGACCTGGTCAATGACCTGAATAGAGCTGGGACCACAGTCTCAAAGAAAACAATCAGTAACACTCTACGCCGTCAAGGATTAAAATCCTGCAGTGAATGCAAGGTGCCCTTCCTCAAGCCAACGCATGTCAAAGACCGTCTGATGTTTGCAAATGACCATCTGAATGATCCAGAGGAAGAATGGGAGAAGGTCATGTGGTCTGATGAGACAAAAATATAACTTTTTGGTTTAAACTCCACTCGTCATGTTTGGAGCAAGAAGAATGATGAGTACAACCCCAAGAACACCATCCCAACCGTGAAGCATGGCGGTGGAAGCATCATTCTTTGGGGATGCTTTTCTGCAAAGGGGACAGGAGGACTGCACCATATTGTGGGAAGGATGGATGGGGCCATGTATAGTGAGATTTTGGCCAACAACCTCCTTCCCTCAGTAAGAGCACTTAAGATGGGTCATGGCTGGGTCTTCCAGCATGATAACGACCCAAAACACACAGCCAGGGCAACTAAAGAGTGGCTCCGTCGGAAACATCTTAAGGTCCTGGAGTGGCCTAGCCAGTCTCCAGACCTGAATCCAATAGAAAATCTTTGGAGGGAGCTTAAAGTCTGTGTGGCCCAGCGACAGTCCCGAAACCTGAAGGCTCTGGAGGAGATCTGTATGGAGTGGGCCAAAATCCCTGCTGCAGTGTGTGCAAACCTGGTCAAGAACTAAAGGAAACATCTGATCTCTGTAATTGCAAACAAAGGTTTCTGTACTAAATATTAAGTTTCATTGTTCTGGTGTATCAAATACTTATTTCACACAATAAAATGGAAATTAATAATTTAAAAATCATATATTGTATTTTTCTGGATTTTTGTTTTAGATTCCATCACTCACAGTTGAAGAGTACCTATGATAAAAATTACAGTCTTGTACAAGCTTTGCAAGTGGGAAAACCTGAAAAATCAACAGTGTATCAAATACTTGTTCTCCCAACTGTATCAGGCTCCTCTCCTGTGGAACCAACTACCAGTTTTAGTTCGTGAGGCAGACACCCTGTCTACTTTTAAGGGTTGGATTGAAACTTTCCTTTTTGATAAAGCTTATAGTTCAAGTTGTAGGGAAGCGGCTGTTCAAATGGTTGAAGTTCCGAATTCTCCCGAGTGGTGCCCAACTTTACATGAGAGAATAAAGTGAATTTCATCAGTCGATTATTAAGGCGGAGGGATTGTTGTGGTGGAAGGTTTACAAGCAAGTTTGGTTGTGGCCGGTGTCTCGGAAGCATCGTGCTAACCAGTTAGCCACTTGGTGCTAGTAGGTTCCCAATGGGAAATTACATTGGGACCATCCATCCACCCATCTATCCATCTTCTTCCACTTATCCAGGGTCAGGTCGCGGGGGTATCAGCTTCAGTAGGGAGGTCCAGACGTCCCTCTCCCCAGCCACTTGGGCCAGCTCCTCCAGGGGAATCCCAAGGCGCTCCCAGCCAAGAAAGCTCTTCCCGGTGGGACGTGCCTGAAACACCTCACCAGGGAGACATTCAAGAGGCACCCTAACCAGATGCCCGAGCCACCTCAGCTGGCTCCTCTCAATGTGGAGGAGCAGCGGCTCTACTTTGAGTCCTCCATGGATGACCAAACTCCTCATCATTTCTCTAAAGGAAAGCCCAGACACACTATGGAGAAAACTCATGTCAGCTGCTTGTATCCTGGATCTCATTCTTTTGGTCATGACCCAAAGCTGATGACCATAGATGAGGGTAGGAATGTAGATCGAACAGTAAATCGAGGGCTTTGCTTTTTGGCTCAGCTCTGTCTTCACCACAACAGACTGGTACAGTGCACGCTTTATAGCAGAAGCCGCACCAATACACCTATCGATCTCCCGCTCCATCTTCCCCTGATTTGTGAACAAGACCCCAAGATACTTAAACTCCTCCACTAGGGGCAGCACATCCTCCGCAACCTGGAGAAGGCCCTCTACCCTTTCTTGCTCAAGACCATGGTCTTGGATTTGGAGGCACTGATCCTCATCGGGGCCGCTTCACACTGGGCTGCAAACCAAGTAGCACTAAATTGGTGACTTAGAAACAACACTGTCAAGAAATGCTATGGACAGCGGAAACATGGATGAGGAGGAGAGTTTTGTGACGGGGGTCGTGGATAGGTCTCCTCCGTCATCCATTTTTTATTTAGAGGAGGAAAGCGGGGACGAAGATGTTGTGGAAGAGGACGCCAGGACGGCAGAAGCTTGGTTTGGTGTAGAAGGCTTACAGCTGTATATGTTTGAGCCCTTGCCTCGCAACGCTGCCAGTTCTGTTAGCTCTACGCCTGCTGAAGACACAGACGTCCATCCCCATGTACACTGGGATGGAACTTAATGGGAAAGGAAATTATTCCTATTTCTTATTTCAACTGTTGCATATAGTAGCTGTGACATATGAATCAAGATGCTATGACCGAAACATTTTGATTGACAGATGACCGTTGATATATGATTTGACAGGATTTTTTGTTAAATAGAAATGTTCTAACTTTTGGGACAATATGGTCTGATAAAGAGTATGTTTATATACATGTTTAAGAAAGAAAGATTTGAAATTTAAATATGAATTCCCTACGGCTTTAAAAGTAATGTTGTCTTATTCACTGGATGAGTAGAGGGGTAGGTGGAGGTAGTCTAAAAAGA
The DNA here is from genome assembly GCF_000732505.1 of Cyprinodon variegatus. Classification (NCBI taxonomy): domain Eukaryota; kingdom Metazoa; phylum Chordata; class Actinopteri; order Cyprinodontiformes; family Cyprinodontidae; genus Cyprinodon; species Cyprinodon variegatus. The sequence goes on along the minus strand of NW_015152071.1, from coordinate 61,246 downwards.
GGAAGTA
>NW_015152071.1:48817-59769 GCF_000732505.1 Cyprinodon variegatus | reverse complement strand
TGGAGCTATATGCAAGTGAAAATCGTGCCCCTACGCACATCAAGGAAGAGCATGTGTTGCAAGTCAATAACTTGAGGCAATTAACTGTTTTTTTTAGAAAAATTTAACAAATCTGACAGTATTGTCTCTATAAAGGGCTTTGAGATCACACGTGTTGAGATGACACTCTTATGTGTATGTGTAAAACAATGTACCATAGATGTTTGTGGTTCGGTTTTTTACATGAAGCCCCCAGACTCACCGAGCCTTTCTGCAGTTCAAAATAGCTGGCATTAGTCTATGTCGTCCCTCATCTGTTGTGTTGTACTTCTCTAGGTCCAACTCATCCAGAACCACCTCTGACATCTGCAGCATATAGGCCAGAGCTGAGCACTGAATCTCTGAAAGCTTTTTTGATCTTTTCTTTGATTTGAGGAACTGTTGAATCTCCTGATAAACTGAGAGGTCCCCCATTTCCACCAAAGAGTGGAAGGTATTAATGGCTGCATCTGGACAGCCATTACCGTTTTTTATCTCCTTAAGATTGCTGATTATTTTTTTCATGGTTTTTGGATTGTTTTCAATTTGACCCAGCAGGCCTCCTAAGAGTCTCTGGTTAGATTCAACAAGGAGGCCATGAAGAAAGCGTGCAAACAGTTCGAGGTGGAGATTTTCAATTTTGAAGGTTTCCTTCATAACTCTCAACAGAAAATCGTCCAGAAATGTTTCAGTGTAGTCTTTTCCCAGGAAGCGTCTCAGTACCTCTGTGTTCCTGCTAGTGAAAGCGTGGAGCATGTAGACTGCAGCCAGAAACTCTTGGACACTCAGATGAACAAAGCTGTAAACTGGTGTCTGGAAGATCAAGCTTTCTCTTTTGAAGATCTCTGTAAAAACCCCTGAGCACACCAAGGCCTCTTTTACATCCAGACCAACCTGCTCCAGGTCCTCTTGATAGAACACAATGTTTTTTTCTATCAGATGGTCATATGCTAGCCTCCCCAGGTTCAGAAGAACTTTCTTGTCAGCCTCCATCAACTCTTGCAGACTTCTACCATGCCCTTCATGGTACTTTTTCTTCTTCCTCCTGATCTGGACCAGCAGAAAGTGTGAGTACATGTCAGTCACAGTCTTGGGCAGCTCTCCTCTCTGCTCTGTGGTCATCAGATCATCTAGAACGATAGCCGTGATCCAGCAGAAGACGGGGATTCCACATATGACATTAAGGCTCCTGCAGGTCTTGATGTGAGAGATGATTATGCTGGCCTTCTCCTCTTCATCATTGAACCTCCTTCTGAAGTACTCCTCCTTCTGGGCGTTTGTGAAGCCTCGTACCTCTGTTACCCTGGAAACAAAGGAAGGAGGGATCTTATTGGATGCCGCAGGTCGGGAAGTTATCCAGACCAGAGCCGAGGGAAGCAGGTTCCCCTTGATGAGGTTCATTATCAGAACATTGACTGATGACTTCTGTGTGATGTCAGAAACAAGTCCACTGTTGTTGAAGTCCAGAGAAAGTCTGCTTTCATCCAGGCCATCAAAAATGAAGAGAAGCTTCCAGACAGCCAGCTTCTCTGCTGGGAGGTTCTGGAGGGTTGGATGGAAAACATGGAGCAGCGTGAGAAGACTGTGCTGCTGATCTCTGATCAGGTTCAGCTCCCTGAAGGAAAGCAGAACCACCGCACTGACATCCTGGTTCTCCAAGCCCTCTGCCCAGTCCAGTGTGAACTTCTGTACTGAGAAGGTTTTTCCAGCACCAGCAACACCGTAGGTCAGAACTACTCTGATTGGTCCGTGTTGGTCAGCTGAGGCTTTAAATATGTCATGGTATCTGATGGGAGTATCATGGAAGTTCTGGATTTTGGAAACTTTCTCCAGTTGCTTCACCTCATGTGGCATAATTGCCTCTTCATTTAGTCCCTCTGTGATGTAGAGATCAGTGTAGATTCTGTTTAGGAGGGTTCTACTTCCTGTTTCATCACTTCCTTCAGTCACGCTTTCACACCTTCTCCTTAGGCTGGTCTTATGTTGTACTACAACCCCCTGCTGACCAATATCTGCTGAAACAAAGAAAACAAAAAATAGTGATAAAGTTTGAAACAAACCATCTGGAACATTAGAAGGTGTTATCCTTTGAATGTCTATTCCTTCACATTATGTGATGCTAAACAAGTCAATCTTTTATTGGAACCAGATCCTTTTTATCAGCTGTTATACTGTACACAGTTTTTATACCTTTCTTTTGTGGCCAATGTTCTGTTCACTCTCTGGATCTTATTCATAAAGCAGAGACAATCAATACCATTTATAATGGATATTCTTCCAAGAACCTCAAGAACATCAGCTACAGAATAGATTAAGTTAAAGAAAATGGTTTCCTTATCATTCTCTCTCTCTGAGTGAATAGCGGAGTTCATGGAGCTTGAGATGGGAGTTAGAGCCCTGCACTCCCGTGGTACTCCCGCGGGACCCAACGCAAAGCAGTGCGGCGCGGGACAAATATTGAAAGCTCATTGCGGGAGCAGGCGGGTGGCAGAGCGCACAGTGCAGGCGCGGGCGGGAGCAGTGATAAGCGGCAGTCCCGCAAACTAAAAACATGTTTTAAAATGTAAAAAAAAGTAAAATAAAGTCATAAATTATCAGTCTATGTCTTATCATATCATATATATGCATCACAATATGTTGGATATTGCAGCTCATGCCACATAACACGTGCCATGCACTATGCAGTGAAGAAACGGCCAGTAATGTGCTCAGCTAAGCACAGCATGTTCAATTCCTCAAACTAATGACACAAATTGCCTTGAGCAGTAGGCGAACGTCGGAATCATGCGAGAATTGCGGGCAGGAGCGGGACAAACTATTATAGGTGCGGGCGGAGTGGGACTGAAAATCCTAATTCTTTGCGAGAGTGGGCGGGAGTGGGAGTGTCAGAGTGAGTGTTTTTTTGAGTGTTCTTTCTACCTTTTTTTCCCGTAAGGTGTTTTTTAAACACTTTCTTCTTCATACTGTTTATCTGTTCTTAAGTTAATGTCAAGAAAGGTGCTGTTAAATAAAATGTATTATTATTATTATTATTATTAATTTGTGGGTGTTCCATACTGATCTGGTAGCTCTTGCTACCGGCTCAGTTTGGTGTTTTGGCATCATGCCCGATGCGGAGTTTGAAATGTTGACACATCAGCATGCTATCAAAATCATACCGACAGTGAATTGTTCAGTAGAGGAGGCAGCCTTAGCTGTTGGAGGAGTGATGGGTTGTGATAGTGTGAAATCTGCTTCCCGTATGAAAGGAGCAATTGTGATCTTTTTTGATAACATCTAAAGTGAATTTTTTGGTTGAAAGGGAACTTTCAACCATATCATTCACTTTAGATGTGATCAAAAAAGATCACAATTGCTCCTTTCATTCATGACACCTTCACCCCCATCCTCCCACTGGTTACTCGAGCTAAAAAGATTATCATCTCAGTTGAACCTCCATTTATTAAAAATGATCTCCTTGTTAAGGAGTTGTCACGCTATGGACAACTAGTTTCACCCATAAAGATGGTTTCTTTGGGCTTTAAATCTGTGCTTCTCAAACATGTCGTTTCATAGAAGACAGGTATTAATTATCCTAAAAGACCCAACTAATGAGCTTAACCTGTCCTTTAATTTCAGAGTCGATGGGTTTAATTATATGGTTTTTGCTTCCTCCAAGAACATGAAATGTTTTGGCTGTGGTGCAGAAGCTCATATAATCCCATAGTGCCCAGCGAGCACTGCAAAAGTTTATTGCCTTGGGAGGGAAGTGGAGCTGGCCAGACCTCGGCTGGATGATCTTGTTAAGCTCGCTGCCTATTTGGGAATAAAATCTGTTTGATTTGTCGGTCAGCTTTTGTGCTACTGGTTAAGTAGTTAAGTGAACCTGAATGTTCGCTTTTGACTGATTATTATGACTGTTCTGTGTCACCAAATCTGTTGGATCCTTTTCCATCCTTCAGACTGTTTCCTGGAATGAAGAACTGCTCTGGCCCTTTTTTTGGATTCGGTGGACAATAAAAGAATCTCCCTAGAGGGAACTTCTGGAAAAGTTATCTATAGGATGATTGTAAAAAACTGTCAATCAACACCAACTGAATGGACACAGTAAAACATTATGGGGAACTCATTTCTCTTTAAAACCTGAATTCAAACCTGAATGGAAATTGTTGCATAAGCCTCCTCTAACAAAAAAAAAAAAAAAAAACATGTAGATTTAAAATGGAGAATCCTTCCTGGTATTGTAGCTGTTAACTCTTTTGTTTCTGTTATTAATCCCTCTGTGGAAGAAAAATTTCCATTTTGTGAAGAGAGAGAAACATTGTTTTTTTTTTACTGTGTTCGTCTGTCGGCTCTTTTTGTGCTTTTGAGAACTATTTTCAGCAGATATGGAGAAATGTTCACTAAACATGGATTTATTTGTGGATTTAAATTCACACCCCTAAAAAAGTGTAAATGTCAATTAATATTTTTTTTTGTTAGGACAGATTCAAATGGCTGTGTACATAATTAGAAAGAGAAATGTGGTGGAAGTGTGGAATCTTGACTTTTTTTTTATTAATCTGGTGAAGTCTAGGCTATTGCTTGAATTAAATTTTTACAAATCAGTTTCAGATTTAGATACTTTCTATGGCATCTGGAGTTATGGGAAAGTAGTGTGGTAGGAGGAGAACTCATTTTTGGAAATGTAATAATGTAATGTATTCTGTGGTGTATGTTTTTTCTTTTTCTTTTTGGTTGGAATTTCTGTTACATAGTTTGTGATACTATGTTGATTATTAAAAAAATGTGTTAAATAGAAATTTAAAATCTCTCTCTCTCTCTTTCTAGAGTGCCCATGTGTGAGTGTCGGTTGCATGTGTGGAGTGGCAGAAGAACAAGTGTGAGGTTTTTTAAAGGTTTAAACTTAACTTTTTATAATGGTGTTTCATTAGTTTTGCACATTTTCACTGGTGCTTTAATAGTGAATTTTTCAGCAGGTGATGGCTGGAAAAAGTTACAGTGCTGCTGGCTTTAGGAGCCTTTCATGTAGACACGGTATTAAAATGCCAGTTGCCATGGATTTTTCAATAGAGGAGTGTCGTTTGGCTGTAGGGAAACTTTTTGGGTTGAAAGTGGAAAGGCAGTGTCCAGGATGAACAATGCAGTGGACTCGATTGACAAGATGAACAGCGTAGTTGAGAGTGGAATAGTTTTGAGAAATACGCAAACTACTGTTTTCCTTTAATGAACCTTACCAAAAAAATCATCCTGTCTAATTTTCCACCTTTCATCATGATGTGTTGCTGAAGGATTTTTCACATCATGGTCAAGTCGAGTTGACAACGAAAATGCTCCTGTCGGGTTGCAAATGAGCAAAGTTGATACATGTTGTTTCTTTTAGAAGACAAGTGTTTATGATTCTCAAAAATGATATTGAGGTATTTAGCATAGTAATGAAATTTAAGGGTGATGGCCATGATTTCACAATTGTGGAAAACTATTATTTTCACAATGGAAATAAAGTGTTTTGGATGTAACCAGGAGGGCTATTCAGTTTGTAATTGCCCTGAAAATATTCAAAAAGAGATTGTTCAGGTTAATGCAAATCCAGAGCCAGGGACATCAGCGGATACTGTGAATGGAACTACAGTGGGTGCAACTGGGGAGGGAGCTGCGGTGGCTGCCACTGGGGATATAACTTGAGAAATTGACGCTGGGAAAGGAGTGTCAACAGGAGAGCAAATGCAGCTTGTGTCAGGACAAATGATCAAACATCTTCCAGGTTTTGTCTCCAGAGGGGCACCAGGCAGGGATGCTTGAGCATCTAGCTGCTACAATCAGACAAACTAATGTGGTTAATGTCACGATCTTGGCGCTGATGGTTTGGTTTTTTTTCTTTACTCCTTGCTCAGCTGTCTTATTGGTTCTGCGGCTGATTATCACCGATCATTTCCACCTGGTTCCTCTAATATTTAAGTTGTGTGTTTGCCTCCCATCAGGGCCAAGTTATTTGTGTGTTTTGGTGTGACATTTCCGAGCAATCTTTAGTCTGTCTGTTTCCCTGATTATGACCAGTTTTCTGTCCTGTGGATCTCGAGTTTTGCCTTCCCCCTGTCTGCTCTGTTTGTCGCATCTGGTCCTGGATTCTACCGGCTTCTGAACCTGGAACTGTCTTCTGACTTCGGCCTCGGATTTCCCTTCTGGACTCTGTTGCTGCTCGGCATCGGCTGGCGCCTGCTCCCCTCGCTCTCTAGGAACTCTGGGGGTGTCGCCCGCCGCAACTGCAGTCAAACCTCCCTCCTGGATTCTGCTGTGTTCTTCGCCAACGGACTCAACTTTGAATCAGGCCAGTGACTAGCTCCAAGTCGTATTCAGCTCCTCATCCAGTCTCTGACCTGTATTCTCCTATCCCTGCAGAGATCCGCCCCCCAGCAGATGAGCAGCCCCGCTAACCTGTTTGTTTAATAAACGCTTTGAACTTTCCCACTGCCTGTCTCGCCTTGAATTCTGGGTCCAACATTCAGAGATCATTACAGAATAACCTGGCCTAAACATGGACCCATCGGCAGACGGGCAGTGGCGAAATGACGTGGATCAAAGCATTTCCCGTCTAGAATCAGGCATGGAGGAGATCTTTGATTACCTGCGTAATCAGGCTGCTCCAGCTTCTCCGCCTGTGACAGCTGCCGCTCAGCATTGATCAGGGGATCCTGATCAATGCAGAGCTTTCCTGACTCAGTGCGAGATTCATTTTGAGTTACAGCCCTCTGCTTTCCCTTCTGATCGTGCCAGGGTGGCTATGTTATATCTCTGTTAGTGGGAAAGCCTAAATTATGGGGAACGTCAGAGTGGCTGAAAAATCCTGAACTCTGCAGCTCTTATGACGATTTTTCTTTGGAACTAATCCGAGTTTTTTGCCCAGTTCTTCCAAGTAGGGAAGCCTCCCGGGGACTATTGACTCTCAGACAGGGAGATCGGTCAGTGATGGAGTACATCACTGACTTCCACCTGCTGTCTGCCGACTGTTCATGGAATGAGGACGCCCTCATGGATGTTTTTTCCTTTGGGCTGCGGGAAAGCATCAAAGATGAGCTTTCGATCTGCGACTACCCCTGGACTCTGAAGCAGCTGGAAGACCTTGCCAACAGGATTGACCTTCGCCTCACTGAGCGTCGGAGGGAGAGGAGAGCACTGATGACCGCCTTCCCTCAACCTGCTCTTCACTCCGCACCCTATGCTCCTACGTCGGCCCCTGGTCCGGCTCGGATGCCGGAGCCCGAACCGATGCAGCTGGGATGCACATGTCTCTCCAAGGAGGAGAGAGCAAGTCGCATCAGCCGTCATCTCTGTCTGTACTGTGGCAGTGATGGACACTTCCTCAGTTCTTGTCCTTCTAGGGGTAAAACTAGGATGGGACGCACCAGCCTCCCCAGCTCTTCTGTTACCTAAGACTCGTGTTGTTACTTTCAGAACCCCAGATCCTCCAGTAACCTCAGCCCCGGCGCCCCCGGAGCCTGGACCAGAATTTTTTTTTACCCCTTCTTCTGAGTCTGGTTTGGTGGATTTCTTTTATGGAGATAGAGGAGACCTTTTTCCCTTCCGTTCACCTCCACCCACCCGATTCAGAGAGGGGGGCCCTACCTTCACGGTCAGGCGCCTCCTCAGGTCTAGGAGGATAGGCAGTGGGCTCCAGTATTTGGTTGACTGGGAGGGTTATGGACCCAGGGAAACGTCCTGGATTCCGGCCCGGTTGATCTGGGATCAGGACCCCCACTACGGGGATCGTCCTGATCAGCCTGTTGGGGCGTCTGGAACCCGCCCTTGAAGGGATGGTTCTGTCATGATCTTGGCGCTGATGGTTTGGTTTTTTCCTTTGCTCCTTGCTCCCCTGTCTAATTGGTTCTGCGGCTGATTATCACTGATCATTTCCACCTGGTTCCTCTACTATTCAAGTTGTGTGTTTGCCTCCCATCAGTGCCAGGTTATTTGTGTGTTTTGGTGAAACGTTTCCGAGCAACCTTTAGTCTGTCTGTTTTCCTGATTATGACCAGTTTTCTGTCCTGAGGATCTCGAGTTTTGCCTTGCCCCTGTCTGCTCTGTTTGTTGCATCTGGTCCACATCCAGTCACTGACCTGTTTTCTCCTATCCCTGCAGTGATCCGCCCCGCAGCAGACGAGCAGCCCCGCGCACCTGTTTGTTAAATAAACGCTTTGAACTATCTCACTGCCTCTCTCGCCTTGAATTCTGGGTCCAACATTCTGAGATCATTACAGTTAAAGGTATAAAAGGCATGAAAATAGAGCATAAAATTAGTCTTTACGCAGATGATGTATTACTTTATCTCCAGGACTCAAACACTTGCCTCTCTCAAGTGATTAGATTACTAGAATCTTTCTCAAAAGTCTCAGAATACTCTATAAATTGGTCTAAATCTATAGTACTACCAATTAATTGCTCTCTACAGAATCCCTCAGGTCAATTGCAATCAGGAAATATCCTGTGGAAATATCCCATGGCCGGATCCACTTCAGGGGGGCTGGCTGCGGCAGAGTACATGGACTCGTCCCCACGGCCCCCGGGGGCTCCTGTATTGCGGTGGCTGGGGGATTTCCTCTGGGCCATCTCTCCTCCTCCCTTGGTGGGGGGTTGGATTTCCTGGGTTGGCCCCTCCTGGGCGCCTTTGCTCTTGGGGTCCCTTTGGGCGTTTGTGGCTTTGGGTACCCCGGCGCTTGCCTTGGTGCTCTGGAGGGGCGCCTCTTTGGCTCTTCACAACCACTAGTGAGCATTTTTCCTTTGGATAAACTTTACATGCACAAATGCACTCTCATAAACAATTACAGGTGCTTGGTCCCAGGTACTTAGAGATTCATTTCCATACAGAAAGCCCATATTCTTACATTCAGTTACCACAGTATACATGTCAGTTTAAACAATACTACTTATATTTTTTTATTAAAAACCATTAAAAATAGAAAGCTGGCTCCTTGGTTTAATGCAGAGCTGCACAATGTGAAGCTAAATGCTAGGAAACTGGAGATAAAATGGCGCTCCACAGGCCTACGAGAATCCTACCTAGTCTGGAAAAATTGTTTACTGCTGTATAAGAGGAGCCTTTGTAAAGCAAGAGCAGCAAATTTTCCCTCATTAATTGAGGAGAATAAGAATAGTCCTATCAACCCATCAACACTAAACTTTGCATTTAGATGTTGGAGCTTGGCCTGTTTTCCAGTGTAGTCCTGTTTCTCTAACTGTGACTAACTGGATGTGCTCTCTTCATCCTCTTACATGGGAGCTGGCACGGAGCTTGTCTGCCTGGCTGTGAGTTTCCCGGACGGGGCCGCCTGTGGAGCTGGTTGACAGCTGCCATCGTCAAATATACACTATTTTAAAAACAGTGGGGTTTGTGGTCTTGAACAGATGAGTTTCTAGCTTCGATTTTTGCAGAGGTAAAGTTTCAATATTACACATATCAGGTGGGAGTGAATTCCAGAGTTTGGGGTTTGGCCTGTTTTCAATCTAGTTCTATTTCTCTTTTAGACCTCGCTATAGGCACAGGTTTTACTGTGGCTCAGTTCTCGTTTGTTTAACAGTTTCTTTCCCAGACAGAGCCACCTGTGGAGCTAATTAACCATTAGCTTCCCTTACTTAGAAAGTATTTTTGGATCAGTCATTTTATGTTTCTTTTGTATGTGTGCTTCTGTTCCCCTCAAATGAGCTTGAAATAACTATTAATCCCAAAGGAAATAGGAATAGGCTAATGTTAGGGTTACTCAATGAGCTTCCCCTGATGTCCAATGGCTTCCACAGAGCTGAATTAAGGTCAAAAGACTGCAAACTCACTCACGATCAACACTAGCCATTAGTAACTGGAATCAATTTTGTAGGATGTGTGGTACTTACGAAAGCTCCAAGTGAATGCTTCAGGGGTACATTCTATTATGTCAAAATGTTCCAAGATAATGCAAGTTTCAGGTCAAGTCTGATCTGTGTATTTTATATCCTTTTCTTAGTAGGGTTCGGGGGGTTGGGGGGTCTGGTTGTTTGTTAAATCCGTTCCCATGGTTACTGTTGGTAATTCACTAAGATGTTATGGTTTGAAATCATGCATGGAACGGAAGGTTCCCCTTCTTAAAGCAGCCCAAGTCAAGGCCCGTCTGCAGTTAATGAGCATCTGGATGTACCAGAGGAGTCATGGGAGAAAGTCATGGGGTCAGATGAGACCAAAATAGAACTTTATGGTCATAATTCCACTAACCCTGTTTGGAGGAAGAAGAATGATGAGGACCATCCCAAGAACACCATCTCTACTGTGAAGCATGGGGGTGGTAGCATCAAGCTGTGGGGGTGTATTTCTGCACATGGGACTGGGAGACTGCAATGTATTAAGGAGAGGATGAGCGGGGCCATGAATTGCCAGATTCTGGGGAACAACCTCCTTCCCTTAGTTAGAGCATTGAAGATGGGTGGAGGCTTGGTCTTCCAGCATTACAATGACCCAAAGCACACAGCCCTGATAACCAAGGAGTGGCTCTGGAAGAAGCAGATTTAGGTTGTGGCGTGGCCTAGCCAGTCTGCAGACCTAAACCCAATAGAGAATCTTTGGAGGGAGGTCAAACTCCATGTTTCTCAGCGACAGCCCAGAAACCTGACTGAGCTAGAGATCTGTGTGGAGGAGTGGGCCAAAATCCCTCCTACAGGATGTGCAAACCTGGTGAAAAACTACAGGAAACGTTTGACCTCTGGAACTGCAAACAAAGGCTACTGTACCAAATGTTAACATTGATTTTCTCAGGTGTTCAAATACTTATTTGCACATAAATCACACAAATAAAACAGTAAAAAAAAAAACATACATTGTGATTTCTGGATTTTTTAGATTATGTCTCTCATAGTGGACACGCACCTACTGTACCATACCATACCAAATTTATTTATGAAGCACTTTATGCACCGGACAGGACCAAAGTGCTGTA
>NW_015152071.1:47670-48685 GCF_000732505.1 Cyprinodon variegatus | reverse complement strand
GTTTTCATGGCTATATTTAGTATCAGATTATTTCTAGAAGTCAGACATTTTAGGATGCATTTAGAGTGAAGTAACAGCTACGTTTGGCATGTAATGTTAGACCCTGGAGGACAGGAGTTCTGTCTTTGGGACCCTCAGAAGCAACTGATCAGCTGACCTGAGGGAACGGGAGGGTGTGTAAGAATGCAACAGCTCAGACAGATAAGAAGGGGAAAGGCCATTAAGAGTTTTAAAAACAAATAAAAGAATTTTAAAATCAATCCTAAAATGTACTGGCAGCCAGTGTAAGGAAGCTAAAACAGGGGAAATGTGGTGGAATTTCCATGTACCTGTTAAAAGACGTGCAGCAGCAGTTTGAACCCTCTGAAGTTAAGAAGTCACTGACCCCTGTATAAAGTGAGTTACAGTAATCCAGCCGTGTGGTCACAAATGCATGGATCACTGATTCGAAATGCTGTCTGGAAAGAATGGGTTTTACTTTGGCTAGCTGCCTTAAGTGGAAAAGCTGGACTTTATAACGGCTCTGATGTTTGCTTCCATTTTAAGACCAGCATCCATCTTAACCCCTAAATTAGTAATAACCGGCTTAACGTACTGAGCCAAGGAGCCAAGACTGGTCAAGGAATCAGCAGTGGATCTGCCAAAGATCATTACGTCCGTCTTGTCTTCATTGAGTTTTAGAAAATTTAGGGCCACCCAGGCCTTCACATCTTCAAGACATAAAAACAGAGACCGAAGAGAGGTGGAGTTTACATTCTTTAGCGGTAAGTATATCTGTGTGTCATCTGCATAGCAGTGAAAGGCAATCCCATGTTTTCTGAAAATAGAGCCGAGCGGAAGAAGGTAAAGTGGGAAAAGGAGCGGGTCTAGAACTGAGCCCTGTGGGACACCACACCACAGTGGAGCAGAGGGGGACCTATGGCCATCAAGACAGACACAAAAAGTACGTTCAGCCAAATATGATCTAAACGAAACTATTGGTATGTGACCGACTCCCCCCCCCACTGTTCCAGAC
>NW_015152071.1:43416-46010 GCF_000732505.1 Cyprinodon variegatus | reverse complement strand
AGTTTTATTTGCCAGCGACCTGGCATTTACCAAACCGATCCTCACAGAAATCGGCGGATCCACGTCATCAGCTGCCGTCCGGGACTCCCGGCAGAGAGGGCGTAGGTTGCTAGGATTCACCCTGCGTCTACAGGGCCGAAAAACGCAGGGACCACGGGACTGGAACACTCCATCCCGGCCTCCACCGACAGGAACCAGACAGGAATCCACATGATCCAACACACGGAATGGACAGGAAAGGCGAGGCACCAGACCACACATCGTGGAGACAGAAAAACAACGCCGCAGAGCAGCCTTCGATCGCACTAGCTGACCGCTGCGCCTTCCACGGTGGCGCACCCGCTTCCAACGGAAAGGCAAAATCCAGAAACGACACAGGTGAGCTGGAATGCCCGACGGCAGGGTCGAAGTTTTTCTGTATTATACGTCCTCAGTAAAGTGTTTCTAGCTGAGGAACAAATATCCAGCAATGTTTGGTGATCATACACAATCAGAGAGTTTACATTTGAAATAAAATTAAAACCTGACAGGAGAGAGAGAGACAAAACAGGAGGAGAGTCAGACGGCAAGCCTCAAACACTGGCGCCATCTTGCAGTTTTACCTTACTGTGACAATTTCAGACTCCCTCCAAGGATTTCTAAGTGGGAGAACTTGAAAAATAGCATGGTGTTCAAAAACTGCTTTTCCCCACTGTAATGGATTCTAGCAAAAGCACTGAAAACAGAACCTTCATGAAAAAAATCTAATCTGTTTTTGGGCTGGACACAAATGTTATGCTTACACACACTGGAAAAACAGAAATTCTGTGAAAATAATTCATCACAAACTTTTAGACACCAGTGTTTATTCCAGAGACAAGAGAAGGAAGTTCTGCTTGAAGATGCTCAGGCTTACCTGCTGCAAAGCTGCACTGTTTGTCAGTCAGCAGTCCAGCCCTGGTTCTGAATCTTTCTTCCCACTGGGGACAAGAAGAGGTTCCTGATGAAGCAGACTGGACTGGCTGCATCCATCTACAAAAAGCAGGACAAATGTCCACATGAAGAGACATTGTAAAACGGTGAATTGACACTAGAAATCCCACAGATACCAGAATTTTTTCTCAGCTTCCAGTCCCCCCAACAGTACTTCACAACTCATGAATCCCTTCTCAGATGTAAATGCCCAATTAGCGCCGTGGCTGCTGAAACTCGTCTGCAAATTATTTATTCTACAAAACCGACAACTCTCTGCAACCAGAGCAATGCAGACAGTGAGCTACAAGCGTAGCTTCCTCAAAAAGAGTCTCCTATCGCGCTGGGAGAATTACATTAGACCCTATGGGGAGCTTGCTGCTCCGCAAATGCTTCTGTTATGATTGTGGCCTGTCTGCCTGCTCTGCTCTCCGGGGTTGCTGCGACCCCTTCCGATCCCATGCCGTCCCTGGTCTCACATCGCCATGGACTTTGTCACAGGTCTGCCCCCCTCTAATGGTTTCACTGTCCTGTTGACTGTCATCGACAGGTTCTCCAAGATGGTTCATCTGGTGCCCCTCAAGGGACTACCATCTGCTAAGGAGATGGGGGTGGTCTTAGCTCGTGAGGTCTTCTGTCTTCACGGCCTGCCCAAGGACATTGTCTCGGATAGAGGACCACAGTTTGTTTCCAGTTTCTGGAGGGAGTTTTGCTCCATGCTGGGCATCTCTGTCAGTTTATCTTCTGGTTTCCACCCACAGACTGATGGACAGACGGAGAGGGCCAACCAAGAGATCGAAACAAAGCTTCGCATCCTCTGTGAGTCTTACCCAACCAAATGGTCTCACAGCTTACCATTGGTGGAGCAGGCTATCAACGCTCTCCCGTCCTGTACCACTGGTCTTTCCCCCTTCTATGTTGTTTATGGTTTTCAGCCACCGACATTCTCGATTCAAGAAAGGGAGGCCAAAGTCCTCTCTGCCTACGCCGCTGCCATCAGGTGTCAACGTATCTGGAGGAGGGCCAGGAGGTCCATGATCAGGATGTCTGGGGTTCAGTCCAGGTCTGCCAACTGCCATCGTCTACCCATTCACGATTACCAGGTGGGCCAGAAGGTCTGGTTGTCCTCTAAGGACCTTCCCCTGTGGGTGGAATGCTGTAAGTTGGCACCCTGCTTTATCGGCCCTTTCCCAATTGCCAAGGTTGTGAACCCAGTGGCTGTCCGTCTCCAGTTACCCCGGTCTATGTGGATTACACCTACATTCCATGTGTCCCGGGTAAAGCCCTATGTCCCACCTCGCTTTGGGCTCACCTCTGATCCCCCTCCTCCGCCCCGGTTTTTGGATGGTGACCCTATCTACATGGTCCGCCGTATCCTCCGATCCAGGAGGCGGGGACGGGGGGTCCAATATCTGGTGGACTGGGAAGGATATGGACCAGAGGAACGGACTTGGATTCCAGGCCGTTTTATCCTTGACCGGACTCTCATCAGGGACTTCCACCACCTCCACCCTGATCAGCCTGGTGGTCCGTCCGGAGCCGGACCTTGAGGAGGGGGTACTGTTATGATTCTGGCCTGTCTGCCTGCTCTGCTCTCCCTGTGAGCAATCATATCCACCTGCTGCCTGATGCACTGCCGTGCA
>NW_015152071.1:39787-41971 GCF_000732505.1 Cyprinodon variegatus | reverse complement strand
TGTTGTTCTCTGCAATGAGCTGGAAGCTCACCCTGAAGAATCCTATGTGGATATTCCCTGTTGTTCTCTGCAATGAGCTGGAAGCTCACCCTGAAGAATCCTATGTGGATATTCCCTGTTGTTCTCTGCAGCGAGCTGGAAGCTCAGATCAAGGTCTGCCATGCTAAGCCTGAAGCTAGACGCTTAGCTTCCCATGAACTCTGCTAACCAACAGTCTCCAGTCCCAGTCAAGACTTTAGTGAACCAACCTTGAACCTGTTCCAGATCATATTCTTTATCATGTGCTTGTGAACCATAATAAACTCTGTTGAACTTTTACCCAGTTTCCGTGTGTGTTCTGCATTGTGGGCTTAACTCTAAGAACCCATCATGACAGAACACTGCGGCCAAACACAAAGCCCAGCAGATCACCTCCGTCGGTGGATTGAGGAACGGGTCGCTCAGATCCATGGACATACACAAACCCTCCGTGAGTTACAGCAGAATCAAACACTCGCTAGCTACTTGGATAATGCTAACGCCACGTCAGCGGCACGTCCTGCTCCGAATTCACTTCCGTCTCCTAGGTCACCGGCAATGACGTCACTTCCTAGTCAAGATAATAATCTTCCTTTCTGGTCAGAACCCAGCCCGTCGTTTTCTGCACTAAGCCCTTCTCTGCCTGAGAGATTTTCCGGCAATCCAAGAAAACTCAGGAGATTTCTATTTCAGTGTCAGTTGTTTTTTGGATTTTATGATTCTAGTTTTCTTTATGATAAGGATAGGATAGCTTTAGTCATTTCTTTTCTGTCCGGTGAAGCCCTTGAATGGGCGGAGACCAGATTTCCGCCTAAAACTAGATTAAACTGTACATATGAGAAATTCATCAAGGAGTTTGAAAGGACCTTTAATCAGGTCACAAATAAATCCTGGTTTTCAAGTGGACTTTGGGAATCTAAACAGGGAAATAGATCCGTAGCCGAGTTTTCTTCCGAGTTCCAGGAAAAAGCAGCCGTTTCCGGGTGGAACGAGTCTGCACTTAAGACCGCGTTTCTCTAAGCTCTAAATGAACCGGTCAGAAACGAGCTAACCTTTTACGTTGAGCCAGATAACCTTGAGGATCTCATAGAGCTAGCAGTCAGGTTAGATATAGGACTGCAAACTAGACCCAGAGCCGTACAACCTGACCAGACACCTGAACCCGTCACCGTTGTTTCTAGACCTGTTCCCTCGCCTGATTATCTAGCACCCCACATCCATGAGTCTGATCTCTGGGATTATTTTTATGGGGATAGAGAGGATATCTTCCCCTTCGAGCCACCACTTCCAGCTCCAGAACCAGAAAATAACCCAGTTAGTTTTGAACCTGACCCCATGCCTGATTTGTTAGCCCCAGACCCTGTAATCCATTCTGGAACTCTATTTTTCCAACCGGTTAATTTGTTGCCAGATTCAATCAGTAAACCTGTTAACTTAGCTTCCATGACCCCTCGGCGTAAGAAACGGCGTCACCTTAAGTCAGCTCTGTGCCGTCTAGAGACTCCTGAGTCAGCTCTGTGCCGTCTAGAGACCCCTGAGCCTGCTCTGTGCCGTCCGGAGACCCCTGAGCCTGCCCTGTGCCGTCCAGAGACCCCTGAGCATAAACTTAAGAGGGCTTCAGAGTTTGGAGTTGGAGAAAATATAACTCCAATAGCCTCTCAGCAGGGGCCACAAACCGCCAAGAGCCTTCTACAGACGCTTCAAGCCACCTCAGAGACTGAATATGAGCCTCCATGGGTGTTTTCCCCTGTTCCTGAGACGGAGCCACAGTCGGTGGTCCCTCCGGTTCCTGAGGTCGAGCCACAGTCGGTGGCCTCCCCAGCTCCTGAGGTGGAACCACAGTCGGTGGTGTCTCCTGTTCCAGATGTGGAGCCGCAGTCAGCGGGCTCCTCAGTTCCTGTCCAGGAGCCGCAGGTGGCGGTCTCCTGTGGGCCTGTTCCTGGGACGCGGTCAGTGGTCCCCCCTGTTCCTGATCCGGAGCCGCAATCGGCGGGCTCCCCTGTTCCAGATCTGGAGCCGCAATCGGCGGGCTCTCCAGTTCCAGACCCGGAGCCACAATCGGCGGGCTCCCCTGCTCCAGAGCCGCAATCGGCGGGCTCCCCAGCTCCAGAGCCGCAATCGGCGGGTTCTCCAGTTCCAGACCCGGAGCCGCAATCGGCGGGCTCC
>NW_015152071.1:35845-38251 GCF_000732505.1 Cyprinodon variegatus | reverse complement strand
TCCTAGAGCTTCAGGCTTGAGCTGCATCACAGGAAACCAGTCTCAAGCCTGAAGCTCTAGGAGAGCTTAACCTGCTAATCTGCCCTGGTGAGCCAACCTGAAGTTTCCTATGTGGAATCACCCTGAAGAATCCTATGTGGATGATCCCTGTTGTTCTCTGCAGTGAGCTGGAAGCTCAACCTTGAAGAATCCTATGTGGATTTTCCCAGTTGTTCTCTGCAGTGAGCTGGAAGCTCAGATCAAGGTCTGCCATGCTAAGCCTGAAGCTAGATGCTTAGCTTCCCATGAACTCTGCTAACCAACAGTCTCCAGTCCCAGTCAAGACTT
This sequence comes from Cyprinodon variegatus, assembly GCF_000732505.1. Classification (NCBI taxonomy): domain Eukaryota; kingdom Metazoa; phylum Chordata; class Actinopteri; order Cyprinodontiformes; family Cyprinodontidae; genus Cyprinodon; species Cyprinodon variegatus. The sequence continues at coordinate 37,924 of NW_015152071.1, read as the reverse complement.
AGTGAACCAACCTTGAACCTGTTCCAGATCATATTCTTTATCGTGTGCTTGTGAACCATAATAAACTCTGTTGAACTTTTACCCAGTTTCCGTGTGTGTTCTGCATTTTGGGCTTAACTCTAAGAACCCATCATGACAGTAAATACATTAAGAAAACTTGTAATATAAACATATGACTGTATATTTACAGTTCTAACATTCTTTTCTTTCTTACTTTGGGAAGATAGGCCAGACTGTATTTTTGGAGATTTACTCATTGTTATTATAAGCATATAATAGCCAATAATTACACTTTAGATCATTGTAGTGCCACAAACTTGTAGGATACATAGATAACCTCATCTAGTTAATACTACAACTCTTACTTTGGAAAAATGTGCTTAACTCTATTTTTTTTAGATGTTTTCATTGTTATTCTAAGCAGGCCAGGTGTGCAATTTCTGCAATAGGAACCACAGCACTGAGCGTCGTGTGCACTGCACAAAGTATACCTGTCACACATGCAGGAAGGACTCAGCTTGGGTTTGTAAAAACTGCTAAATGGGACAATTGTAGCTTCATATGTAGAGCTTTTCCTTGGGTGGAATAAATGTTACTGCTGTACTGAAATCAGACTGTTTGTCATTCTCTAAGCTGAAATGTTGAATGACGTGAAAAGGCGAGAACAAACTAAATACAATTATTCTCTAAGTTGTTCTTTCTTCTACATACTGAGCTTTGCAACAATATAAATGAGTCTGTTGGTGAATGGACAATATAAATAGGCTCTGCCTTGCCTTGTTGGAAAAGCATGGTTATGACCTGTTCTCAGCTCAGGAACTAGGACCCGTATGATATCTGGTTGTTCAATAGGTTTGCCTAAATAAAAGATTTAGATCTGACTTATCAAGATATTCCTGCAAAAAGGTCTGATATTGCAGGGGAAGGTAATGAAAAATGGAGCATGCTCTGGTTCTGATGCCAGTTTGTTTCAGCCTTTATCCAGTCTCATGTAGAAGGGCTGTTCCTAAGACAGTTTAGTTGCATTACAATAGGGACAGTTAGCAAGGTAAAGTGAATACACAAACTTAAAGAGGGGAGGGGGGCTTGCACAAAAAACTGGAATTCTCCGGGACATCTAGTGTTGAACTGCTGTTCGCCTGCCCCTGCAAGCACTTCAAAACTGGAGTGTGATGTGGATCTTGATGCTCATTTGGTTTCTGATTCCGACCAAACCCTCCTAAAACCACTATTCTCTACAAATTTTCTGTGAATTATCTGGTGTAACAACTGGCTGGCAAGATACTGACTCATCTCAGCAGTCTGTTCTCCCTCCCCAGCATAGACCACATCAGATTCAAACCTTCGGCTTTTAACACCCAGATCCAATCTCAGCTCCTCGTTGGTTGATCCACCTCATCTCCAAAAGTTTCTGCCACTCCTGTCCCTAAGCGACTTCCACCACCTTGGCAATATTTATATGTTCTGTGTTAATAAACCTTTTAGACAGCATTGTCTCTGAAAGTGTTCTGCATGTGGCTCAGAAAATTACCTAAATATATAACAATTGATTTATATTGACCAGGCAATTTGTTATCAAAAGCCCTTAAGTCAGAGAAGGAAATTATTTCATATTTTAGAATTAGCTAAATACACATCTATTACAGAAACGCAGCTGGTGTGCCTCTACTCTTTCTTGCCCTCTACTGTTATAATTAGGAAGAGGAGTCCTGGGCAGTGCAGCCCCTGCAAGGTGAAATGTTATTTGAAGTCCTCTTTGCCCACACCCTTACACATCACACTTTGCCCATCCCAAATGTATCACAAGTACAAAATGGCTGTGTAACAACATTCCATTAACTTGACCTCTACTGATAAGACTAAACACTGCATGAAAAGTGGGATTTTCGTCAATATGCGGCACTGTAGATTGTCGTGGAAGTTCAGATTAACGGCAGTTTACGGTTTACAACTGTGCGGGAGAGACGAACTCAAAGAAGAGAAGCTAGCGGTAAATATATGTTCGATTACTGCTAGCTAAGCTAAAAGCTAAAGCTACGGCTAATAGTAGTCTTGCCTTAAGCTACGGCTAATAGTAGT
>NW_015152071.1:32687-33977 GCF_000732505.1 Cyprinodon variegatus | reverse complement strand
CAAATTGTCGGAAACTGACGAAAATCAGGGAGATCTGCGGGAGTTTACGGGACGAAAATCTAAATTTTCATGCAGTGAAATGTGTTTGTGAACTTGGAGTAGCACCTGTATATGTTAAGATACTAACATATACAACAACACAGGCCTGTTAGCACTACTACTACTAATTTACACAAAAACTACTTCTACTACTATATATTACTATTATGTTTGTATTAATATCATTATTGTTTAATTATTATACACAAACTACAGTCCTAATATAACATTGTGTCATGGTTTTGGTTCTGTTAAAGTTCATTGGTTTTATTTCCATTTGTGTTATTCTAGTCAATTTTTTGCTGTATTTAAGTTCTTAGGCACTTCTTGTTTGCCCTCTGTTGCCCTCCATGGCCCCCAAGCGGGCGCTCCTCGGCTCTACAGCCCCTCAGCAGGTGCTCCTTGCCTCCATAGGCCCCTCAGCAGGTGCTCCACGCCTCCACAGCCCCTCAGCAGACACTCCCGCCTCCACGGCTCCTCAGCGGTCACTCCTCGTAACTCATCCTAAGCTGTGCCGCCTCATCATGGGTCCCAAGCAGTACTGCTTCGGTGTGGCTCCCCAAGGTTCATGTGCCGCAGTCACTGCCACCCAAGGTTTGTGTTACTTTGCTTAGCCAGAGACTTTGCTTAGCCTCCGGTCTCATGGCTGGCCTTCAGAGAATGTGCTTGTCCTTGCCCATCTTTGGTGGGTTGTGTTGTGTTTTGGACTCTGTTTTTGGTTTTTGTTTCATGCTCTCCTCCTTGGTCCATCATCAGCCCACCTTGGGTAGGTTGTTTTTGGACTTTTTAGAGCGTCTGGAATCTGCCCTTAGATGGGGGGATTACTGTCATGGTTTTGGTTCTGTTTAAGTTATATCTTGAGTTTTCATTGGTTTTATTTACATTTTGTGGTATTCTAGTTATTTTTTATGTATTTGAGTTCTTAGGTATTTCTTTTTCACCCTCTGTTGCCCTCGTGTCAGTCTCCTTTTCCTTAGCTCCCTTTTAGTGTCCTCTGTCCACACCTGCTCCCAATCGGCTGATTAGCCTGGTCTTTGTTTCTCTCTCCTATATATGCACCACCTACTCATTCACTGTTGCTGGTTCACCTTCAAGTGAGCTTTTGGATTTTTGCTTCTGTTGCCTTTTTGATAAATAAATCAGCAAGAACTCAACTCAACTCAACTCAACTCAACTTTATTGTCAAATGTGCTAAATGTAACATACAACACAGATGAAATTTCCATCCCCTCAACCCCACGGTGCATAATA
>NW_015152071.1:24480-30632 GCF_000732505.1 Cyprinodon variegatus | reverse complement strand
TTCCTTAAGAAAAGATATAGATAACTTATCAACTTAACATGTCACTGCAAAAAGCTATAATGAAGGAAGGTACTTGGAATGTGCCCTTGTTCTGAGGCGTTTGTTTTAGCCTTTCTCCAATTTCATGTGCAGGGGCTTGTAGTTTCAGAGTTTGTTTGGATCACAATAGTAGCAGTTAGCAATTGGGCTGCAACATCCAGGAGGGGGAACAACAAGCAGAAGGGACAGGCGCTTGCAGCTGAGATGGTGGGGCAATTAACATTGGTAGAGATCGGGTGAAACTTTAAATCCTGGGAATTCCAATGTCAAAGGTGCCTTTTTATATGTACTATGACCTAACCTATGTCTGCACAGGTAACTCACCCTGGTTGCTTACTGTTGGTCCCTCTCACAGTCACTTCGATGCAGGTGAGAGGCCAGCTGGAGACTGAAACAGATGAAACCTTCTGGACCGGACGGCATCCCCCCAAGGCTGCTGAGGAACTGAGCTGATGAGCTCTATGAGATCCTCAGCTACATCTACAACCTCAGCCTCTGCCTGGGAGAGGTCCCCACTATCTGGAGGACCTTCTGTGTGGTACCAGTTCCCAAAACGCTGCACACCAAGGAACCAGCCCAATTTAGACCAGTCACCCTGACCTGATGCAGACAATGGAGTGCCTCATCCTAACCAACCTGTGCACAGTGATGAGCCCCACCCTGGACCTGCTGCAGTTTGCTTACGGCCATACATCAGAGTGGAGGATGCCATCATCTACCTTCTGCAGCGGATGCTCACCCACCTGGAGACTACCAGCAGAACAGTGAGAGTCACTTTTGTTGACTTTTCCAGCACTTTCAACACCATTAGACCAGAGCTGCTGAGGGGGAAGATGGAGGATGCTGGAGTGGACAGACATCTGGCTGCCTGGACCATCAACTACCTCACTGAACGCCCTTAGTACGTGTTTCTACACGGCTTTCAGTCAGAGGTCTGCAGTACCGGGGCCCCCCAGGGCCCTGTTCTGTCTCTGTTCCTCTTCACCCTTTACACCTCAGACTTCACCTCCAACACGGACAGCTGCCATCTCCATGATTTCTCTGATGACTCGGGCATTGTAGGCTGTGTTTTTGAGGGGAAGGAGCTGGAGTATTGATCGGTCATCATGAACTTTGTACACTGGTGTGACAAGAACCACCTGTGTCTGAACACCAGTAAGACCGAGGAGATAGTGATGGACTTCAGGAGAAGACCCCCACCTGACTCCCCCGTGAACATCCAGGGGCAGGACATAGAAACTGTGGAGGGTTTCAAATTCCTGGGTGTTCACATCAATAATAAACTGGACTGGACTCATAACAGCGACCCCTGCATAAGACGGGCCAGAGACGCCTCATGTGTCATATGTGGTCACACTGTATACATACTGTATATATCCCACTCACCATTTTATTCCTTTGGTACCTTCTTCATCTCCTTTGACTATTTGAGCTGATGTAATGAGTAATTTTCTCCACTTTAAAATCAATACAGTCAATCAATAAATAAACCATAATAATAATTTAAGAATAATAATTTAAGACCGTGCACTTCTGCTCCACAGGGCACTGGCCCTCTCAAAGCTTCTGCAAATCTTTCCCTTGCTTACTCTAGTAAGACACCCCCCACAGAGATATGCCACCCCAGTGCATTGAGGACAAAAACACTGCACAGGATTACTCTATGTTTCCGTGAAGCCCAGGGGTTCACATTGGAAGAGGGAGCAAACATGGAAGCCTAACAAAAGGCTCAGATCTACAGAATAACCAAAGCCAAGTGATGATGGTGAACATTTCATAACTGAACTGCTGCAAACCAGACCGTTTGCAACATTTTTTTCTGAGTTTTAGAACTTACAGACCCGGACTGGAGACAAAAGCCTCCTAAGGAAGCCTTTCCCTTGGTGTGAGCCCCATAAGACAAAGTAACCCCCCTTGCTTTAAGCCCGCCATGCTAACCTGCTAACTGCTGGAAGAAACTCAAACTGTCCAAAATGGACATGGACAGAGGAAACGGGTCTCACACTTTTTAGGGACAGCTTGTCCTGCCTCTTGAAGGAAGCAATCGTATTTTCCTGCTGCTCTGCAACTCCCTGTTCTGTCCCTGCCTTGCTGTGTCTTGTCTCTTCTGAGCTCTCTCTTCATATCGCCTAAATTCAAACAATGGATTTGGTCAGCTGGTCTCTCANTGGACAGGAGAGGAATTCCAGTTTGGACCAAGAGGAACCAGAAGCTCTGCAGATAAAAGAAGAGCAGAAAGAACCAGAACATCCCTGGATAAAAGAGGAATCCATGGAGCTCCCCATAAGTGAGCATGAAAAGCAGCTTGTTCTGAAGCAAGAGATTGAAGATACAGGAGAGAAACCTTTCACATGTCTGACATTTGGAGAAAACTTTCTTAAAAAAGAACATTTAATGGTTCACAGATGGACTCACACAGGCAAGAAGATTTATGAATCTCTGTCCTGTAGAAAAATGTTCTCAAAGAAATCTAGACTTGATAGACACATTAGAATTCAAAGCCACCAACAAACCTCTTAACACTCGGACTCCCAGAATTCTGATTCTACTAGAACTCCCACTGGCCGTCAATTTGACCTGGACATTTTTCCCAATGGAATGCATGAGTAGTGATGATGTCATCAACTGAAATGGTTCTAGCATGCAATATAAACTTGTTGTGGATATGTAGACCTTATTTTTATTTTTTAAGGTATTATTATCATTATTATTTATTTATTATTATTATTATTATTTCTATTTCTACAATTTTCTTTACAGAAATTGATAACCCCTGACCACCTTTTCACATTTGTGAACGACATCATCTGAGCAGTTTTTTGTGCAGCACTGAAGCACATGGCGCTGTTTTCTTTGCCTCCCAAAAGCTGCTCTTTAGCGGCAGAGGGGTTGGTAACTTAAGGACGCATGTGGTTTGCACGCCAACCTTTATGTGATTATAGTAGCCCACAGGCTCTGGTTTGGCATTTGGGCCGCTGAGTGGACCAGCTGAGGTGTGGGGAGTGCTATCCAAACCGTGAACAAAAGTTTCACTATTGTCTGATGGGTCACTGATTGGTCTGCGTTTTCCCTTGGGTGGGTGATCATCCTCAGACTCGCTGTTAGAATCTGAGCCGCTTCCTACCCAGTCCTCCTTATCAGTCTCTCCCTGTCCACCCGAATAGCTATCATCAATATTTTGAAGCATTTCTAAAGCTCTAGGTAGAATGTTGGTTGCTAGGCAACTGTCCAAATGTCAATCGACCGTGGGAAAAATGAAGAATGCAACTAATAGAATAGGCTGTGGGAGATCAAGGTAGAATTAACCACATTTATTTTTTACGTTTTTATTTCATTAAACAAACTAAGGGAAAATGAAGGAAATCTAGAAACAGGAAAAGTCAGTTAACATGATCAACATATGATTAATGTAAATAAAGTTCTTTCCCTTTAAAATCTCAGAACCGTCTAAATGACAGCTTTGGGAGTTCTAGCATTAAAAGCATTATTGCGTTATCCTTTGTCAGCATCATATTCTCTATCTTTCATTTTCATTAAAAAAGTCTCCACGGCCTCCTTCACTAACAGTGGTCAATTCATGACACTTAATCATCAATGTGCAAGAGCTTAGAGCGCAACAGGTGAGGCAATTCTCAGCAGCAATGCCCTTCTTCTCATAACAGCGGCTCAGCAAAAGGCTAAAGGGCTATTCCACATCTTTTCTTACAATCTGAAGTGTTGTTAATCTGCTCTTCTTTAAAAACTATTGCAATCAGACGCTTCAGATCTGGTTTATATTATTCCAGGATAAAAGCAGAATTGTTAAAACTCCCTTTTGGTTTTGTGAAACTTTTTTTTCCCTTGTGAAACTTTAATAATAAGTCCTGGAAGGGCTTTTTTCCTTTCTTTTTTTGCTTTTTGGCCACATATTTAACTTGGCATCAGCCAGATTGACACATTCTTTTCTGTTCCTACACCGTATCAATGTAGGTATCGTTCTGTAGAGCGTGTTGGCAAACAGGAGGGACATTCAGTACAATTGGTCATACGCGTCACTGCATTTCAAATAGTTAAAAAGGAACATTTGGCTTTATCATTATTCTGTTATCATCCTATATGATATCTAAATGCTTTAGACTTAAGGTGTATCACAGTGAGGCTGCAGAGTTGTTTCACCACGGGCTGAGTCATCAAATAGGAGGAGCTTGAGCTGCATCAATCTTTGTCATGAGAATAACTAAAAGTTTATCACAGGAATGTAGTGTGGATTACTTTTTACTCTAGGCTTCAGAGTGAAGTAGTAATAAACCGGGGAGGGAAAAGATTGAACTTGTGTTTTGTGATTGAAGTCAACATTTCTTCTGCAGAAAAATGTGATGGAAAATGTCATCTATGTTAACTTCAGCCTGTTTTTCTTAGATGTTCTGCTTTACCCATAGTGTGTCTTTAGAAGAGGTGCATTATGTCTTTTTACCATATTTTTTAATCTGTCTCTACTTATTGTGTCTAAGGAGTTGGAGTCAGAGAAGGTTTACAATCTAGCTCTGCACTGAGGTTAGTGAAGGCAGAATGCAAGATAAAGAGTTGGATCGGACCAGAAAGGGATGGAGCTCTGACTTTCTGGAGAGCACCTCCCTTTTATTTTGGCCTTCTGTGATAAATGTGTGTGCATACCCTTGTTTGGTGCTTATCCGTAGGGTCACAGTGGAGCTGGTGCCTTTTTTCCAGCAGTTTATGGGCAAATAGAGCAGTAAAACCTGGAAAGTTCAGCAAAAACAACAACAAAAAAAGTTTAAAGCTTTGATGATAAAAGTGGAGATCTTCACCTTGCCAGATGGCAGAGCATTAACCACTTTGTTACAACCTGTGATTGTGGTGTCAGAGCTGCAGTGCATGCTGGGAGATGTAGTTCCAGTCTATTTGTATGTAGTTAGATCAACACAAAGCTTATTAAAGTGAATTGTCCTTTCTTTAACCCACAATAGAAAGTCTTACTGCTGTGTTTGTCTTTCCAGACCGCATGCAGGACTATGTTGGGAAAGAGATTTTCTCTGACCAGCAGCGCTATGAACAGGAGAGGAATTCCAGTTTGGACCAAGAGGAACCAGAAGCTCTGCAGATGAAAGAGGAGCAGCAATCGCCTGAACGTCCCTGGACAAAAGAGGAAACCATTGAGGTCCCCATAAGTGAGAGTGAAGAGCATCTTGTGAGAATCCTTTTGAATGTATGTCCTGTGGAAAAAGCTTCAGTCAGAAATCTCATCTTGATACACACACCAGAATTCATACAGGTGAGAAGCCTTTTTCCTGAACCATTTGTAACAAGAATTTTACTGACAAGAGTTATTTGAATTATCACATCAGAATTCATCCATGTTTGAAGGTCTTCCCATCAATTATTTGTGACAAAGGTTTTAAACAAGAACCTCATTTGAGTATGCATTGATTTATTTATTCATGATGAAGAATTGTTTCTATTTTTAAGAAAACATTAGTTTCTCATAAGTCAGAGCAGTTAGACGCCACAGGAATGAACAGTAGAGGCTTTTTGAATGTTTAATTGGTGATAAAATCTAGAAACTTCACCTCATTTTACATGAGAAACTCACAGGTTAATGGTCTTTTTGAAGCGAAGGTTGGAGAAAGCCATTAATTTACAGCTCTGTTTCCATAGAAACTAGAACAGATAAAGTGTTATAATGTAAACTTGGTAAATTCAGGTCTTAAGTGAATATGTGGATGTGAACATTTGATAGTTAATTATTTTTGGCCTAAATAATTAGATTTAAATGGCCAAAAAAAGATTGTTGCCCTAACAGAAAAAAAGATGTTTAGATTCACAATTTCATCCATTTTCTGTAATAAAGGGAATAAACATAATAAAGTTCAATACAATCTTGGTTAGAGAAAAAGCAAGTATGCTGCCCATACAACAAGCAATTGAGAAGTTCTAGATGTTTAAATTGAAACAAATCCAGACTGACCCCTACTGTGCCACTTTGGCATGGTGTTGCACAACTCTTTCTGAAAGAATTTATTCAGAAAAAGCTCAAAAGTTTTATTTTTGGGAATTAGAAACTTTTAGCTGAATGAAAGCTTTTGGTCTGATATATTCCAGAATCAGACTTTCATTCA
>NW_015152071.1:21364-24185 GCF_000732505.1 Cyprinodon variegatus | reverse complement strand
GTAGTTCAGGTAAATTGAAGTCCTAAAATGATGAAACATGTTTGTTTAAAAAGATAAACTAGATTGATGATGTTGATGTTATTTTACTGATCAGTTTGAACCTGCTTTAACTTGGTAAAAAGCCTTTGTCTTAATAATGTATTAAAGAAATCTGACACTTCGCTAGAAGTGTGAAGTTTCTCCTTTTAAAGATTTTTTGAAAGTATAATTTTCCTTTGAACTAATTCTAATAGTTTTGATCTTGATTCTGTAGATGTTCTATTTACCTGTTATGATTGAAAGTAACTATTGCCTATTTTATACAACTGGTTTAATGTATTATATTCTGCTGTGGCTGTTTTTATTTATTGTAATCACTTCTAAATTGATAAATGAGCAACAATAAAAACCTCATGGATTGTAAATATTTGCTTCTTTATTGTTTTGTATAAATAACAATCATTTCCCATGTTTTCTCTGATATTTTCAGACAAACTAAAGCTGTAAAATAAATAGTTTAATGGCATTCACCTTCTGTCTTCTCCAGTCTTTCCTGTTGCTCCTCCGTCAGCATGAATCTTTTTAGCTTTTTAGAGCATGAGTGTGTTCAAATCTGGCCACTGGATAAATCCTCCTTTGCCTGTTGGAGAACTTAGATCAGGAAATAATGTCGGTACGTATTCTGGCCCAGTTGGTTTGGCTCCTGATAAAACAAGTGTTTCAGTTGCTATAACTGTGGGTCCAGTGTTGCTGCAACCAAGCAACCAGAGGAATGAAGGATCTAACTATAGCTATGTTCATATTTACAACATTATTTAATTTTATTTATGTATTTTAAAAGAGCTGTGATTTGTTTTACTTGTTGTTACAGATTTCGTTTTACTTCAAAGGTTATTTTTGTACCATTTAGGTATAATAAAGCTGTTCATCAACCTTTTAGAAGCCTGTCTGAATCCGTCAGGAGGCTGGGCAAAGTGTCCTCTCTTAAGGAAATCTAAATATGCTCATCCTAATATACATACCTATTCTAAAAGAATTAGTTCTGTAGTTACCATTTTTAAGCCAACGGATGTTTGCAGGAGCTGTTTTGAACTAGACTACAGAGGGACGGCAGCAGTTTATGGATCATGTTACTTCATGTTTTTGATCTTTATTAGGGAGATTCACTGAGACTCCTGATGTGTTTTTAGGCACAAGACACTAGAATTAGGAGATAAAGGCTTGGCTTTTTATCTAAATAAAATCATCCAGTACATTTTATGTTTGACCTCCTCTGCCATAAAACATGAGCATTTATACATAAAATAATTAAATTTTAAAAATAATTAAAACTTGCTCAAATGAAACTTGCTTTAACTGCCGTGTCCGCTTTTCTATATTCTTCTGAAATCAATTCATAATTATATTAAAAAACAGAACTAATTCAGTTTTAATTTACTTATAAATAGTAGTTTGTTTAGTTTAAAGTACTTTAAGAATGAAATGAATAAAAACCGAAACCGAATCAGCAGAGATATCTAGAAGAGGGTTCAACGGGTCTCATCAGAAAGAACCAGAACAAGGTGCAGACAGCAGTTAGTGGGCTGAGCCAAGATACCTGGACAGGTGAGGAACAGTTTGGACAACATCCTGAGGATCATTAAATGCTGACTGAGACAGCATCTCCTGCCATCAGTAACTGGATCAGAACCAGGACAGATATCCTGATTAAATCAAAGGATTGATGTTTATTAATAAATCATTTTTCATCAGAACGTCTTCCTCATCCATCAGAGCACCAGCAGGGGGCAGTCTGGGCTCAGAGGAGGCAGGCCACAGATTGGGTCAGGATGTTCTGGTGGTTCTAGTTCTACAACCTTGAGCTTCCTGTTTGATGAAGAACCTCCTGGAACCTCCAGATTCTACCCTGAACCTCGGCTGATTTTTCAGCTTTAATTGTTTAAACCTGAACGATGGAACTGAATCCCATTGATCCTCATTCACACAGTAACACAGCTAGAAATGATGGAAACAGCCTCAGGTGGAAGGAAACTGTAAATGTTCCTCTGTTTAGGTTTGGAGATGATGGTCTGCCTGTTTGCCGAGGAGAATCAGATCGATGCATCTTCTCAAAGGGACACTTTCAGTCTGACTGAATAAAAGGAGGAAAATCAGCAATTCATTCTAAACAAGTCAGATCTAAAGAATAATCAGGCGGACAAGGTGTAGATAATCACACACACGTCTATAAATAGCTAAAGGTGCAAAGATGGCAGCCTTGACACTCCTGGATGAGTCAGTGGAAGAAAGCGGGGGTCTGAACCAGAAAGCTGGTTTAGATGTTACAGAGGGACACTAAGGACCCATGGGTCTCGGGTCCAGTTCCACATTTAACCAGTGGAGCTTCCCTAAAAGTTTCATTGGGGGCGGCAGACGAAAACTAATAGGCAGTGAAACTAGCACCTATTAAACCAACAGATTTGCATGAGGCTCTTGCTAATAAAGCTACGTACATATTAATACATCAGTGCTGTTTAAATGAATCTATGGTTCTACATAACAAACAATAAACTGTTGTTCTTTATCCTTAATTACTTAGAAGATGACTGCAGAGACAAACTCTACAACAAACATAAAAACTGACTCTTAAAATAGCCTGAGTTATGGATTTGACCCCTAATAGAAATATATTCTAAATAATGAATTTCTGTTTCTCAGTTTTTGCTTCATAAACTAACTTTAAAAGGTCAAAGTAGGACACTCCACATGATGGTACCAGTGCTGCCACCTTCTGGATCAGAGGAGAACTGCTTGTTCAAGATGGGTGGTGGTAAAGGGTGTGTGTGTGTGTGTGTGTGTGTGT
>NW_015152071.1:16548-19064 GCF_000732505.1 Cyprinodon variegatus | reverse complement strand
GACAAATGCCTGAATGGCTTCTAACATTTAGTGTCGCCTCCTTCACATATTTTCTTGGTGACGCCCCTAACATGGTGTCATTTTTTTCCTAATAATGATTTACAACATTAAAACAATCAGTATGAAGCAATAATTGAGCTCAATGGAGCAGCGGACAGAACCTTTTTGACTTCAACGGAGCCGACAGACTTTTTATTTTCAGAAGGTTTCTTCAGGGAGTCTCTGATGTCAATCAGTTGATGGTTGGCTCTAATAAATCTCTGAGGAGTGTCGACTACAGTCTCTCTCTGACAGCGTTGTTGCCATGGTTACCTGGTTCTGGGTGTTTCAACTAGCTATTATATTAACTAGTAGGCGGGCTCTGGGCGTTCCCAGCAGTTCTTCCTTGGTGTGGTTCTCTGTTTTCTATGTTACCCAGTCAGGCCTGATGTTCATCCTCCACTGTCAGAGGGACGGTCACTTTGCTGCAGGGTGGAAGGGCAACTAGACATGTTTAAAATGTGGTGAAAATGTTCAGCATAAATGTTGGAGCTGTGGAGGGAAACACAGAGCAACATGTGGAGGCTGTGAGTTCAGGAAGAGAGCAGTGGATGTTTAAAAAGTGAAGCTGAGGCATTAAAGAAAGTTTAGGAAGAACAGAAGACTGTTGGTAGCAGTGAAGCATTGAGACAAAGATCAGAGCAGATTAGTAGGATGTGGAACCCTACAGAGTTTGACAAACTGATTGTGTTTATTGTGTTTGTCATCAACTGCACGGAGCAGGTTAAACATGAGGCTGAACAGATTGAGATAATTTTAAAAGGAGCTGAAAAATTCTCAGGGATGAGGAAGATTTCTGGGGCTCAGCTTCAACATAGGTCCCCTCAGAGTTATGCGTATGCACAGCAAGTACGAAAAACCAATATCAGAGGAGCACCAATTTGACCAGTCACCATGACAACAGACAACAGGAAGTTCCTATTTCGACCCCACTGCAACTAAAGATTTTAAGTTAGAAATGAAAAAAAAAGAAGAATCTGCATTACAACAACAAAGGAGAGGAAGATGGCAAAGGAGAAAATTGTTGTTCAGGGTAATGCTCAAGTTTATATGAAGTGGCCTATGGCAGGCCATTTTTACATTTACTACTAAAATAAGATTCTTCCTGATCAAAATAACACTCCTAGACCTAACTGTAATAATATATTTTCTAAATTACAATTTTGTGGCAGAAACTGAATTTTAGAAAGTCAAAACAAATAAATTATACTGGTAAAAATTAAGTTCTATATATCTAGATATGTTTACACATTCTAAGTGGCTGTTCTGACATTTATCAGCTTGACTGAAAATGTATTTATGATATAGCCAATCAGTTTTCAGCTTCAGCAGTTATTGGTTCCACCCAGAGGAGGAAGGAACATCAGGCTGTGACTCCAGGAAGAGGAGAGCTATTAATGATGTTACCGATTCATGTGTATTGTCTTATTTAACTGGCTGCTAAATTGTCGCACTGTTTCCCAACTGTGAACATAACACCTTGCTCCATTCATGTTGCCCCGCGTTTCCTATTTAATTATTCATTTATTTCATCATTTATTTTGTGAGCGCATCGGAGCGAGCTGGAGCAGAGCGAAATCCTCGCTCCGGGCTTTGAATTGAAAACAGCTCTGCGCTTCACCATGTTTCTTCTGCTCCGCTGACATGCTTTGCTGAGGACACAAGGGCGTTATAAAGATTTGCCTTATTTTTGCGTGGCTGTTGTAACATTATAAACGAACTGGAGTATGTGCGGGAGCTCGACACGCCAGTGAACAGGAAAGCAATCCTTGCAAAACTCCTGTATAATCTACAAGAACATTGGAGAAGTAAGGTTTATGATAAGATGGAGGCAATTGGATGACAGGTAGATGATATGGTTGCATTTTTAAAGATATTATCAGACCCTTTCTTTGGAGACTTACATGATTGTAGCCAAAGTGCGAAATATGGGGCGGTCCGGAGGGGCTCGACCCCCCCGATTAACCCATGAGACCCCCTGGAAGCCTCAAAAGCAAAATTTAAAGGGGGTCTTAAATTGTGTCAAAAAATGTAAAATAAAATATTTTTTTGTCACTAAGATGTTTTTAAGCTCAACATGTCCAGTATTAAAATTTAAAACCTTCATTCACAAATATGTTCTGTTTTTGTGAAGTGGAGCCAGCCAATCCTGCTCGCGTATGCAAATTAGCCATGTGCTTTTCCGCATTTAACACGGGCAATGCGGAACAGATTGCGTGAAGACAGCAGGTCTTCACTGCTGTATGTGGACCTCAACGGACCTCCTCTGGACGAATTGTGTGATGTTATGAGCTGGAAAGCTCTTGAACTCCAATAACCAGCATGCAACAGGGCGTGGCGTCACGGGTTGGAGGTCAGAGCGGGCTGCGGTTCGGGATGTAGCTTGCTACTGGATGGTTCTGTGAAGTTCTAAATACATATACAGAACAAGCATACACGCCTCGTCTCTTATAGAAACGAAGAACAACACATGGTGT
>NW_015152071.1:12199-13740 GCF_000732505.1 Cyprinodon variegatus | reverse complement strand
GTGAACCTTCTTCTTTGCGGCAGCTTTGCAATCATTATGCAAGATGTTGCAAAGCTGCCGCAAAGAAGAAGGTTCACGCAGTTGATGAAGAAGACGAGGATGATAGTGAATTCATAGTGGATGTGGTACAAGCGTGTGCAACAGAAAAAGAGGAATGGATAATGCCAATCAAAGTAAATGAGACAGTTATACCATTCAAGTTAGACACAGGTGCACATGTAAACCTGTTATCATGGGAGGATTATAAAATTATGACTGTAAAAAGCAAAATTCATCCCATAAAAACAAAAGTGACAGGATACACTGGAGAACGCATACCTGTTAAAGGTGGGTGCATCGCAACCTTTCAACACAAAGGTCAGCAGATACAGGCGCAGCTGCTAATTGTGGATGCAAATGTGCAACCAATCCTAGGACTAAAGACATGTACAAAGCTCAATCTCGTCAAAAGAGTGTTTGTAGTGACGTCGCCAGGTACTGTGAATGACCATGACTCACTCATGGAGGAATATAAAGACTGTTTTGAGGGACTTGGATGTTTACCTGGAGAACATAAAATATTTGTGGATAAAAGCGTGTCTCCTGTTGTACATCCGTGCAGGAAGATCCCGTTTGCACTCCGGAACAAACTGAAAGAAGAACTGGTGCGCATGGAAAAACTGGGAGTCATCAAGAAAATAGATGAGCCAACTGAATGGGTAAGCTCGCTGGTCGTTGTGCAAAAGAAAACAGGTGCTTTGAGAACTTGCCTGGATCCAAGAGATTTAAACAAAGCAATCAAAAGAGAACATTTTAAGTTACCAACCAGAGAAGAAATCATGGCACAGTTTGCTGGAGCTAAATGGTTCAGTAAACTGGATGCTTCATCAGGTTTCTGGCAGCTAAGGCTAGATGAGGAGAGCTCAAGGCTGTGCACGTTCAACACACCTGAGGGCAGGTACAGGTTTCTTCGTCTGCCGTATGGTATCCTATCAGCACCTGAAGTCTACCATAAGACTATTCACATGATTTTTGAGCACATACCAGGGGTAGAAACAATGATGGATGACATCATAGTCTGGGGGTCTACTCGTGCAGAACATGACGAAAGGCTGAGACAAGTTCTTGACAAAACAAGAGAAGTGAATCTGAAGCTTAACAAAGACAAATGTGAGTTTGGAGTTAAAACGCTTACATTTATGGGAGACGTTGTCAGTGAAGAGGGAGTTAAGCCTGACCCAAGAAAAACATCAGCAATCAACAACATGGAAACACCAAAAAACAAAGATGAAGTCAGACGATTTCTAGGCATGGTTACCTATCTGGCTAAATTTGTCCCACAACTGTCAGCGCAGTCAGCACCTCTCAGAATTCTTCTTGAACAAAAGAATGAATGGGTCTGGTCCCATGAGCAGGAACAATGTTTTCTGAAGCTGAAAAAGATTTTGACACAGGAACCTGTGTTACAGTTCTACGACCCAGAGAGAAGCACTAGGATCTCGGCAGATGCGTCACAGTTTGGCCTTGGAGCTGTGCTGCTACAACAACATGATGGGCAGTGG
>NW_015152071.1:6816-9461 GCF_000732505.1 Cyprinodon variegatus | reverse complement strand
TGTAGCCCTAGTACAGTATATACACGAATACAATAAATATAAATCATTTTGATAAGCACAACTGAAAACACAAAAATCGAGTAACATTTGAAGAAAATTATAAATGGTGTACAACATATATCTAAAATGGGAGGATACATAAATGCATGTTATAATATACAGGAACTTCTATGAGAGGATAGGTCTAACTGGATCAAACTGCTAGAAGAAAGAAAATGAAAATAAAGGCAAAACTTTCCTCTTTAATGTAACAAAATGTATCTACTAAAATGTATTTTTGAAATGTATTACCAACATGAATTTAGTTAGTTTGTTTTTTTCAAACTGAGTTAACTGTCATGACTGGGTTTAGGTTCCTAACCCACATGCAGAACACCAAGAGACAGAGTAAAATTCAACTGTTTTATTGACAAAAACACAGAGTTAAAGAGATTATGCAGGAAACAGATCCGGGGCTGGTCACTCAGGATTCACTGCAGAGAGGGACAGTTAGGTTAGCCAGGAAGCTATTGGATCTAGAACTGAGATGATGTTCAGGTCTGTACCTGTTCTGTGGTTCAAGCTGAGCGTCAGAGGGAGGGAACCAGAAGGGTCCAGAGACAGAGGGTCGGCAGAGGGCTAGGCAGCGGCAGGCTTGACTTCGGACTAGATGGTGTTCAGACCTTGAGTTCATCCAAGTTCTCAGCTTGAGAGCTGGTTGGCAGGTTCAGACGGTTTAATCTTCAGGTTTGCTTCTGAGGGCAGGCAGGCAGGTTCTCAACTGAATAGCTCTTCCAGGGCTCCAGGTTAAAGTCAGGTTCTTCCTAGGAGACAGAGAGGATAAAAAACTAATTAGGTTCAGGTTCAGGCTTTCTGGAGAGTCAGAGGATCAGACAGGCTGGTTGGATGAGGATTGCTAACCGTAACTGGCTTAACACTCTGGCACCGGAGTGTAGATCTGT
Organism: Cyprinodon variegatus; assembly: GCF_000732505.1. Classification (NCBI taxonomy): domain Eukaryota; kingdom Metazoa; phylum Chordata; class Actinopteri; order Cyprinodontiformes; family Cyprinodontidae; genus Cyprinodon; species Cyprinodon variegatus. Next base: position 8,520 of record NW_015152071.1, on the reverse strand, counting down.
TGCTGCTTATATGCAGGTCTCCTTGATGAGCAAATCAGCCGCAGGTGTGGTAGTCAGCTTCAGCTCCAGGAGACCTACAGCGCCCTCTGATGGAGAAAGCTGGACAGATCTCTGGATCCCAACATTAACCAAGAAAAATACTTAATTAATCCCAAAGGGAAATTAAATGGGCCATTTCATTAATAAAGTGAGTATTATAAAGGGGTAACTGTTACTAAATGTGGTAATTTCTAAACATTTAACATCAAATATGTCATAAATATTTCTATTTCCTTTTGGAAGTTTAGAAATGTGAATAGAAAATTTAGAAAATGTGAGTAAATTAAAAAGAGTGATCTTAATTTATTGAATTTAAGGACTGAGGTATGGCTTTGCATATTTTATGATATCTAAGGTTATGCATATAAAGATTGGGTAAATACTTCCCTTACTAATTTTTAATAACTGACTTTTTGTTACAAATTATCTCCTGGATAATTAATATAAGAGGAACTAGGGAAACAGAACATTACAGTCAGAGTTGGTCTGTTGCAGCAGAAAACAGCAGCAGATGGGATGGAAGTGTATAGTGGGATTTATTTTATGGTAGGAACAACCTGCAGCTCCTCAACATTCACTCACAGCCTGCTGTTTTACAGTCTAATGGGATCAGACTTGCTTCTCATAAATTGAATTATATCTCAATTCGAGCTCAGCTATTTAAAGGAACAAAGATGGACTCACTAAGTTTCAGGGGCGGATCCAGATAATTTTCATGTGGGGGGCACAGGGGGGACAACGATGAAATCAGGGGGGCCACCTAAAAGTGCCAACAGAAATGAAGGCTGCCACCAACCACTCTCTCCCCACTGTTAGAAAACTAAGTGTAAGCAATTACATTTCATATTAAAAGTGTTTTTATGTTTTCATTGGCTAGATTAACGGTTTCATATTAATGGCCTTTTTATTTTGCAATTTCAACATTAAAATTTTAAAGTCCCCATGTTTTCATCAACATTCAGCTAATATGTGCTATTAGAAAACTCAGCAAACATGAGCCAAGCCAGATTAAGCAGATGCAATTTATTGTGCATGAACAACCCTCATCACTATTATTTTTCACTTCTTGCAATAATTTTCACTTTTTTACATAAGGATAAAAAAAAGGATAACCAATAATCAGTCTTCAGTATATTAAGCTAAATTGATACATTGTCGCAGTAGAAAGTACTCATCACTACAACTGTATTTTCCCGATTTCTGTGTCGACCACTGAACAACATAATAAACTCATCCATATCCAAGGCCTTGGCTCTCGGGGACTCCACACTTAGCACCCCAAGGTCACTTAGTCTTTCATTGTTCATGGTGGTGCGTAAGTGATTTTTAATCAGTTTCAATGCAGAAAAGCTGCGTTCACAAGAAGCTGTGCTTACAGGTAGAGCCATGGCAATTTTGCACAGTCTGAACAGTTCATAGAATACATCCCTGAATGGCTCCAAGAATACAGTGAACTCAAGCAAACTACTTAAATTTTTGATTCCAGCTGCCCTCTTCCTCTCCAAGATCCGCTTGGCTTGATGTAGTTCGTGCTTAAGATCATCCAGGTTTGTTTTGTAAATGGTTCCCAACAAAAACAGAGGAGTCTCTTCCAACAAGTTGTTGCTTTTAGGATTGAGTGCTTGAATTCCTTTCATGATATCACAATTGGTTTTAGAAAAACGT
>NW_015152071.1:3058-4136 GCF_000732505.1 Cyprinodon variegatus | reverse complement strand
GCTGGAATCTGAGTCCACCACCTCTGTTTAAAAGTACTTTCCTGATACTTTCCTTGATAAAGGAAATGTTGAGTTCCTGCAGCTTAATGCAAAAACTTTAACAAACAGAACAAAGTTTACCGAAATATGACCAAATATGACTTTTAAGGGCACTTTTCAAAAACTTTTGTCGCGTTTGAAAGGCAGAATAATAGACATCCATGAAAGCCAATGACAATTGGGGTGGCACACGGGGTGGCCAATCAGATCACAAGGGGGTTGGGTGCCCCCCTTTGACACCACAGTGGCTCCGCCTCTGCTAAGTTTCTTTTCAACAAACTTCTTCACTCTGCAGCTTCTTGTTTGCTGGACAAGGTCTGTGTAGAGGGAGAAACTAATGGGCTTCTTCTCCACTCTCAGTCCTCTGAGTCTGAAAGCTGCTGTGACTCTGAAAGCAGATTTAATGTTCCAGCTCACAGGGCAAATATCAGCTGCTATAATTTTATGACTTCAACATTTTCAATGATTAACCTGCAGCAGCTTCCTGCTGCCAGTCAGACCATCAAAGAAAGTTCTATGCTCTTTGGTCTCTGATGGTAGAACACCCAGAACTCTTTCACCACAGGGCAAAACAAAACACACAAATATATTTCTTTTATAGTTTATGCAACATTTCAGATGTTAGTATTCTTGATTTATTTATGATAAAAAAAGTCAATCTAAATGTGTTTAAGCATTTTTTAAGCATGTTTTCTCATTTGAAAAGCATAGTAATAATAACAATAACATTTTTTAAAGCAGTTAATGATTCCAACAAGCAAACTCATATTATAATTACCTTAAAATATATTCTGATGGTTCTAAGAATTTAAAAGGGTGTTTGGGAATAGGAATATATGTACCAGAGTTCAAAATACACATTTCTAAAAGAATTTCAGATCAACTATCTGTTTTCACAGCAGAGATGGTGGCAGTTATACTGAGTTTCCAATGGGTGGAGGAGGTCAGACCAGACAGGTTGGTGGTCTGCACGGATTCCAAAGCAGTTTTAGAAAGTATTCAGGGAGAAGGAAATAATAGATAAGATTTACTATTAGAA
>NW_015152071.1:0-1294 GCF_000732505.1 Cyprinodon variegatus | reverse complement strand
AAAAAAAAAAAAAAAAAAAAAAAAAAATTTGACCTAAAACAACCTGCCAGGTGGATAGTAACTAGTTACGTTTACTCAGTTACATTTACCACAGTAACTTTTAGAAAATGATTTACTTTTAGGCGTACTTTTACTTTACTTTATAATAATTACTTCAGTAATATTCTAATGAGAGCATCGCTGCTCTTACTGAGTAACTGCTGTGGCTCCTCTAACCAGCATGAGGAACTGGATTTATTGGAGATCAGGTGAAAATACAGTAAAGAGTCGATATTTTAGTTGGAGAGGTCTTTATCGTTTACTTCTATATATTAATTGCCTGTTGTAAAGATTGGTTTAGACGTTCGTGCTGAAAAGTTATATATTTAGATTTAATTTTATTTTAATTTTAAATATTTGAATTTGCTCATAACTCTGTGTCTGATTCCATCATTCTATACATTAAATCAGATGTTTAGAGCAAACAATTACTCTGAACTTGAGGAGCCATTTAACCAAATACTATTTTTCTCTACTTGATTCATTTGTTGGATCATTACTTTCTTAATTTACCTTGGTTTAAAAATGTAGTGCTAATCTTACTGAGAAAATGTTTTGGGTTCTCTTCCTGCCTCTTCAGGAGAAATATTGGATTAACATCCAAATACTTGTCCCTCGCTGGCTGGTGCCTTGGCTTGCTGCTGCACTTGTGGTGCTCTGTGTTTGAGGGTGGATGCCCCGGCCGCTACTGGCGTATTCCTGGTGACTGCTTCGCGGGGCCAGGCCTCCTGGGGCCTGGGGGAGGGCACCCTTTAAAGCTGCACTAACTGGGAATGGAGACATTAGCAGAGTCAGAGTAAGACAAAAATTTTTTTATCTGCAATTAGGTCTATTCATGATCTATTAAGACATTTGATAATAATAATAATAATAATAATAATAATAATAATAATAATTATTATTATTATTATTATTATTATTATTATTACTATAATAATACATTTTATTTAACAGCGCCATTCTAGAAACTCAAGGTCACTTTACAGAAAAAAAAATAAAAAAAAAAAATAAAAATACAGGAACATAAAAGCAATTATGGGTTAGGCGTTAGACACTCTCTCGATGACCCCCCCCACTCAGCCCGACGGCCCGAGCAGTTGGCTAGGGGGTCAAAGGTAATGCACGGGCCCACGCACGTTTGTTGGTATCTCTCAGATCCATAGTCAAACCAGTTTGTAAAACTTCAAGAACTAGGGTTAGCTTTTAGAGTAAGGTAAGGGTTAGGGTTAGGGTTAGGGTTAGGGTTAGGGTTAGG
>NW_015152070.1:116502-117605 GCF_000732505.1 Cyprinodon variegatus | reverse complement strand
GCATGGAAAGAGTAAACAGATGATATTAAACTCATTGTCTTCATTTATTTTCACTACATTATACTGGTCCCAACTACTTTTTCTCAAGTATTATTTGTCGAGTGTTGCCTCTTACATGTAACTTTCCATAGGTGGCGCCAAGGGGTCTTTATCCTCAATGTTCCAGAGAACAGATATCCTGGTTGGGTTCCTAATAAAGGCCAAATTTACGACTACTTTCTGAGGTAAACTGTACGATGCTGCTTCCATGTTCAGGGAGGACGGGAAAGGCATGGTGGGAAGAGGTGGATAGAAGAACATATCCTATTGAGAAGAAAATCAAAGTGATGTTACAGATTGGGTAAAAGGTCCCTTCCTTGCATCTGTGCAGCATCTGTATTACCTCTCCATTCTTCATCTGATTTCCGCCTTCATTCTTTTGGAGCCCAGGACCGCTACAATCAACAGGAGATGATTCTTCTTTTTTTGAGCTTTTAGCCACTGGCCCCTCAGCATGTTTTAGCTTCCGATCATCGTTGTCCTTTTCCAGGAATTTTTTAGGCTCTTTTTTTACAGTGATAGCAGGTTTCTGAATCTGACAAATCAAGGGAAAAAAAGCAAAAAGATGAAAAGAAGAAAAACAACAGCAACCTGACAAAGGTGAGAGATCTCTTAAAAAAGAAGTGAGGGGAATCGTTCAGTTGTAGAACACTTTATTAAGCTCACAATGCATCAAAAACTGTAGGCATGAATGGCACTGTTTAGGTATTTCTAGGATTTATTTAAGGGAGCATTGCAGCGGGAACTTAAAAAAAAACAACAAAAAAAACAAAGGCCTTTAGTGATTTTTGTAAAAAAAAAAAAAAAATAAATTAAAAAAAAGTGGATTAAGAGTACTGATTTGTATTTATTCTTGTTTTCATTATCCAGATAAAGTTATACATCATTCAAAAAACAAAAACTCTTCTTATTTCAAAGGATCTTAGCAAGTTCCACTCCAGGTCAAACGTTTTCTGCAGGTACTAAAAAGCTTCTGGCAGAATATTGGCTGGATATCACAATTTATGTCTAAATCTGTTGTCATGTCTCGTGGTTATTTAATACATATACATTATAAAGTGGTA
>NW_015152070.1:113549-115810 GCF_000732505.1 Cyprinodon variegatus | reverse complement strand
ATTTAAAAACAGGTCAACAACAATGTGGATGTCAGAAGAACCAAGTATTTATCTGGCAGGAGTGGGTTTGTCTGAAGGTCAAACAATATATTCAAGCAGTACTAACAGTTTGGTCTGTTGAAATGTTTCTGACAAAAAACAAAAAAAACGTACCTACATTACTCAGGCCCAGACCCCATGGTTCATTTTTTACCTTAAAAACATAAATAAATGACCTCAGTTTATTGAGGACAGTAACTTTTAGCTTAAATGTAAATAAAAACTCATATCAAAGCACTTGTATAAACAGAAATATCTCCTTACCCTAGGTTTAAGAGGCTTCATTGGAGTTAGAACAGGTGGAGTACGCTCAAAATCTGAATCCTTCAAGACAGTGGTCAACCCTTCACACAAAAAAGGGATTTTAAGCCATTGGAAAACAGAAATTTACTCTGACCTTTTTTTACATGCAGAAGTAAAATACCTTTTTGTTTTTGTAAAGACTTGGAAATTTGTACAGCTGTGATATTATCTTACCTTCATTGTCAGCATGGAACCTCTTCAGTGCATTTCTTGCCGTTTGCTAAAAAAACAAACCAATGAATAACTGCATAGGGATTTACGCAGCAAGGAACAGCTTTATGTCAATGACAGAATTATACCAGAACAACAACTAAGAACAGACACAACCTGAGTAAAAAGAAATTCATTCCCGAATGATGCTTCATTAAAAAGGAAACAAAACCACTTTGCATTTAGACTAATGATCTGGACCATATTAGTGTGACAATAAAGCGAAAAGATCAACCTGTAAAGGTCTGGCTATTCTCCAGTAGCAGTGTGTCGCAGTGAGCTTTATCGCAGATATTTTGGATTTATGCCCAATATTGAAGAGTGGTCTGCGCTATGTTATTCCACACCACAACGCAAGAGCGACAATCATGAACTAGCTGTGGGTCTAGATATGGCCGAGGCGATGAGGAAGTGGAAAAACGCAAGAGGTGAGTTTGTGCGACAACTAAAAGATAAAAGACATGAGGGCGAAAATGAGTGGGGATCTAGGTGGAAAAAGTGTCCCAGCGTTCTCGCGCACCTCGCTCTTCAAGCTGGTCCATCTTCACGAGTCGTTTTCCACAATGGCAGTCATACAAACAAAACAAGCCGGTAAGGTACCAAACAGGAAATACGTATAGTGTAGAGCAGATGTAGATTTGACCAATCAGAGGCCTCCTGTCTGCGGTCACCTAATATTTTGGAGAGGTGAGTTAACTGCGACACACACGCAGACTACCTGGTTTCTGAGTATACATCAGCCTTAAGAAGGAAATAAGTTTCACAGCAGTGGAGCATATGCCTGACGTACAAAAAATCTGGCAAAAACACTGGCATACTTTGGAGAAGTTATGGGTACGTTTTGTATAAGTAGCACACTGAAGCCCGCTGGCACAGGTGGACATATAGCAAGTACGTCAAGAAATTTTGAGCATGCCTCAGTTTTAGAAGGCCAGTCCTGCTCTAAGAACTGCAGCAGCCTGTTTTATGGTCCTCATTGGTCTCTCAGACATTACTTCGTGTCTTATAACAGACAGAGCCAATCACCCGCACACATGCAGAAAGTTCCCCAAACAGATGTAATGGGTGAAGCCCCTGGGGATAACACCAGCCAATCCCTTCTCCTATAGGACACTCTCACACACAGTCAGCTTCTCTTACACTCTGACTGGTTCAGGGAAAATAAAAATGGGGGAGCGGGTTGAGCAGCCCAGACAAATCTGTCATTGAGATACAAAACAAGGGCTACAAAGAAAAAAAGCAAGGAAAAAAGTTGACAAGAACTGGAAGTCAGATTGCTAATGTGTACATACTAAATTTAGAAGTTCTCCCACAAAATATATTTTTATATCAGGATTAAAATCAACCAGAGGAACAAAAGTAGTGCTAAATGGCTCAGTTAGTGTAACTGGTAGGTTACTGCTACTGATTTTTGCTAGTAATAAATAGAGCATACAGCAATAGCCTGAAAAGTAATGCTGCCTCGAAAGAAATATACTGCGTGTGAAAAAACAAAAAGAAGTTAATGAGATTTATTGTTATTCCTAAGGAAATACATTTCTTTCTGTTTGCTGATTTCCAAAAATAAATAATACGAAAAAAAAAATCTCCCTTTCCTTTATAATCAATTTCAAAATAACCAAATATATCCTTGAAAAAAACATACTAAAAAAAAAAACAGAAGAAAAACACTTTAGAGCTGATGTAAATAGATATTCCTAGGATAAAAA
>NW_015152070.1:109072-111020 GCF_000732505.1 Cyprinodon variegatus | reverse complement strand
TCCCCCCACTTCAGATCAATCACATCACAACCTGATTTACCTAGACCCCTGCTATATGCCTGTGTTAAAGAGCCAGCCTGTAACCACTAAAGCCGGGCGTACACTGTGCGATTTTTTTTCAATCGTTGCACGCAGCTGCTGCTCACACTGTACGATTAACCGGTTTCGTCGTACAGTGTGAGTTCACAGCTCACGATTTATGTTCTGCCCGACGCTCTGATGCGATCTACCTGCTCACACTGTGAGACAAAAACCACGTCAGACTGAGCTCCGAAGTGGGATGGAGCTGCTCTGTAGCTCTCTATCCAGAAGCCACACAAATAGAAGGGGGATATTAAGCTCACTATAGTGAACCGCGCTGCCTTGTCAATTTGTGCAGTTTTGTGCTGAAAGTCCTAAAAAGAAAACGCGAAAACGTATTTGAAAAAAAGACATGGAGGGGAAATGTGGCTACTAAGGTCTGTCAATTTTACAGACAGAACTGCATTTCACTCATTGTCTCCCTGCCATCCCGCTGCTGTGTTTACATCTGAGAGGAAGAATTAAAAGAAGAATCCTTGTTTGCGCCCTGAGCAATTTCCAATGACGGTTGGGAGAAAATCAAACATGTCTGATATTCTCCCGGCATCACGATTCCTGATCGGGAAGTGGTCGTGGGAGGCTGATCGCCGCTAGTATCCCCCTGTACACTATACGATGCACGATCAGACGGAAAGTCGGGCAGATTGAAAGATTCTCGCACGACCGAAAAATCGCACAGTGTACGCCGGGCTTAAGACCATCAGGAGATGGTCTGAGGAGGCCAATGAGACCCTGCAGGGCTGCATCGAGGTGACCGACTGGCAAACGCTCTTGTGAGCTGCATGGAGAGCACATTGATAGGCTCAAAGCTTGATTATATTGACTTCTGCGCCGACACCATCGCCCCATGACAGGCTGTCTTTTGTAACCCAAATAACAAGCTGTGGGTGACAAAGGACACAAAGGACATAAATAATTTTCTTACAGAGCTGGCAACAAGGAGGAGCTGCAAACGATCAAGAGGGAAATGAAAGTGAAGATTAGAGAAGCCATGGACAAATACAGGAGGAAGTTGGAGTGGAAACTCAAGCAGAACAACATGAGAGAGGTGTGGAGTGGAATGACGACCGTCACTGGCTACAGACCATCCAGCAGCAGAGGAGTGGAACGCAGTGTGGACCTAACCAATGAGATGAATCTGTTTTTCAACAGATTTTACTCTGTGTACTCAGCTCACCTGCACCCTCCCCCATCCCACAGCCCCTTATCTTCCTGTGATGGCCCCCTTCACACTTCCAGACTGAATGCACTCTTGGGTATAACACCTCCACCCTCTCCCACCTGTCACCTCCACATTGACCATCAGCCATGATCATGTCAGGGGTGATGTTTTTAAAGTCACTTGCCCTCTGGTTGGCCGGAGCAGACTCCAATCAGACAACTTTGCGCCCTGAATGGTGTGAGAACCCTGGGTGCACGAAGTCTGTGCTCCCCAGCTATGTGGAGTCCTCCACATCATCTTCAACCTGTGTCTGAATCTTCACAAGGTCCCTGTTATGTGGAAAACGTGCACCTTCCTGTACTCAAGATGTCGTGCCTCATAGGCACCAAGTACTACAGACCCATGGCATTGATATCACACATCATGAAGACCCCGTAGAGACTCATCCTTGAACAGCTTCGGCCCATGGTCAGACCACTTCTGGATCCCCTCCAGTTCGCCTATCATCGCCGACTAGAAGTAGAGGACGCCATCATCTACCAGTTCAACTGTGTCGACACCCATGTGAACAAGCCAGAGAGCCATGTGACAGTCGTTCTTTGACTTCTCCAGTGTATTCAACACCATCATGCCGGCTCTACTGGCTGAGAAACAGAAAGCAATGGAGGTGGATGCCCTCATTGTGTCCTGGATTGTGGATTACCT
>NW_015152070.1:99951-108659 GCF_000732505.1 Cyprinodon variegatus | reverse complement strand
CTTTGTATTATCTTTAGTAGACTCTTCTGAAAGGACTCCTTTGCAGGTGCCAGGAAGGGAATGTTTTTCATGTATATAACTCAAGGTCACTGCCTGCATGCAGAAATGTATGTTTATCCCTGTATCACGCTGTAACTTACTCCTCACACATTCCTTTAGAGTTCAGGTGTGATCTATCGTAACTAGGGACTCCCTTTTTTCTAAAAAAGAGCAAGGAAATCAGCAGAGAGGCTTCAGAGTAGTGGTAGATTGTAACTTAGGACATCTCTGCCTGCTCTCATCATTAGTAAAAGGAATCTAAGAACTCTTGTCCTCCTTCCTTAGGTTATTTGATAAGTGTTTCAGTGTTTAAACATAAACCATAACAAGAAAATGAATGTTGAAGAATTCTATTTGGGGGTCTAACTTTATGATAGGTGTAGAAGAGCGAGGAGCATGAGAACTCTAGGACCCTTTTCCACCTGGATCTCCGCTCATTTTCGCCCTCATGTTGCCTCACAAACTTGCCCCTTGCATTTTTCCACTTCCTCACCGCCTCTGCCGTATCTAAACAAACAGCTAGATGGTGATTGTCCCTCTTGCTTTGTGGCATGGAATAAAAAAAGCACAGACCACACTTTAAAATTGGGCATAAATCAAAAATATCTGCATCATACCTCCGACAAGCTTACTGCGACACACTGCTGCGAGTGTATAACCAGCCCTTTAGACATTCATTAGTTAATATTTAAACATCTTACACTAATGAAAATCAGTGTTTACTGTAATATTTTTTTTTTCATTAGTTCTCCATGGTATTTACAATTCTTAGGCTACGTCCAGACCGCATGCACGAAGCAGCAAGTTTACATGCAAGTCAATGGTTGACGTGCATCAAGGCACAGCAAAAGGTCCTGCAGCGAGTAGCTGAAGCAGCGCCTAACAAGCTTCTGAGGCACATGACACTCTTCAGAAGAAGCAGCTGCTGGAGTTGGAAAGTGAATTTTGCTGCTCATCGCAAAATTCAAATTCAAAACCGTTTTCCTGCTTTGATGCAAGAAAAAGACACAGCGCTGATGATACAGATCACTAGGATCACTCCTCTGAAACAGTTTATTAATGCCTAAATCAACTTAAAATGTCGAAGCCTACCGGCAAAGTATGTTAGATTTTATTATTCTGGTGCCTACAGGTTGGATGACGTACGTGAAAAACGCCTTCTAGTCACCGCGAACAGTAGCAGAAAACTGCAAAGAGACCACCGGGTCAGAGGATGCCGTTAAAGGGGATTCCCAGTGACAGCGTACCATCGGTGTACGGGGGTCTGAGCGCCTCAGACAGGGAAAGAATATTTAAAAGGCAGGATTGTAATTTTGTTAAACTGACTGCATGGATGAATTTTTCAGGTGGACTTTCTTACTCGCAAACATATTAAAACCACTTTTTTACCAACTTATAACAGCAAATAGCGCAAAGCTCTATGTCACTGAACACAGGAGCAGCAGAAGCATCTGGACACACTTTAATGGACAAGCTTCAGCAGCGACAAAAATTGCACTTGATGCACATCTTACCTTAATGTGGACAAGCATCAAAAATGAAGCAAGAAAAGTTTTTTTGCTGCTTCCAGCCCTTGCGGTCTGAACGTAGCATCATTCATTAAAATTAGCCAAGCAACTCTCTCGATTTCATCTGTCATTGTTAAAAAAAAGTATAGGGTAGCTCCACCCAACGTGCATCAGACCGACTTTGGAACGCGCAGGTGGAGCTGCAAAGATGCTTCAGCCATGCGTCAGAACTAAACTTTTAAAAGCATCAATTGGTTTTTGCTGCTTCTGCTGTGTGCAGTCTGAACGTAGCATTATCTCTATAAAAAAAAGAATACTTTATTGAAATGTGTCCTATGTAAAATTATCTTTATTTGTATAACGTACTTTTCTGTCTAAAATCGACAGAGCTCCTCCGTTTGTGGACATTTCAGTCATTTCAGTTTTCTTCATGTTTGTGACTTTATATTTTTAGGCCCCGTCCACACGAAGACGAATCCTGGCCTAAACGCACAAATTTTTCACCAAACCAGCCTCTCATCCACACGAAGCCGTCGTTTCGGGGGTCTGTAAACGATCTTTTTTTTATTCAGCCTTCAGAGTGGGAAGATTTCGAAACGCCGTTTTCGCGTTTCCATCTTTACGCTCTAACCGCATTTTTTTTTTTTTTACACGCATGCGTCATGGCGTCGCCTCTAAACACGCATGCCCGACACAGTATCACAACAACAATGGCGCCGTTGCTGCTAATGCTACTCACCCTGCTGTCGGGCTTACAAAAGAATCTTCTTCTTCTGGAATATCTCCAGGAAGAACAGAGCAATATCGACGACATAGTTCAGCACCTGAATTTGACTTAACGATCAAAATTTGGACCCGCAGGGCAACCATGTATAAATATTAGTGCGCATGCCCAATATTTCGTCGCTTATTTTTGCTTTGGCACCACAGCGCCACTTACAGGCCTGGCATACATTTTGCAGCGTTTTCATGCATTCGTGTGGACGCTCACATTTATTTTACGTCTCCGTCTTTACAGCAAACGTTTTGGAAAATATCAGCGTTTCGTGTTCGTTTTGACTTCGTGTGGACGGGGCCTTAGCTTCATCTTCTTTCTGCCATCCTGCCGCACTCAGCACCCCACCACTAATGAGTGGCTGATGCAGAAGCTCTGACCATCACCTCATGAGCAAAGGTGCTATCTTTTTTATGGTGTTTATGTTCAAAGTTCATATTTCAGGGGTCAAATAAAAGGGTTTAGTGCAATATCCACCTGTCTTGAGAATGTTCATATTATGTTTTTTCACCTTTGCTCTGTTAATTTTTTTTAATTTTCCCCAAATGTATGTAGTCATTTTCTACAGCTTTTCACACCTGTGTGAAAGCTTACATTTAAATTTGTTAACCCAATGTCTATGCCTTTGCATTTAGTAAACCTAGAGTTGTACACTCAAAAAATAATTGGTGAAATTTTGCATATCATGCCATAAAGAAAATACTTGAATACCATTTAAGATGACACTTTCATACTTAACATCAAAATATATACCTCAGTTATATAATCACCCATCACTATGTGGTTATATGAGTAAACAGGCAAAATTAAGCTGCTGATTGAAAAAAAAAAAAAAAAAAAGTTGCACCGATCCTTTTGAAACTAATTTAGTGCAAGACTTAACACAAATTAATTGTTCAGAATGACATATATTTACCATCATTTTGATAATAGTTCCACTTGTTGTTTTATAGGTTGGTCCCTTTCTATCTGTAATGGTTAAAACAAAACAGAAAGTAAAAACGAGCACATTCTAAAATGAATACTTTCCTTAAATTAACTTATTGAGCTCTTACTCTCTGGCGTAGCTTTAACATGGTCATGCTGTGGGCTTTCACTAAAAGGTTAACAACACATCTCTTTACTTCAAAATAAATTCAAATCAAAACATTCAATGTATTCATTATATGGATTAGGAAGTAAAGAAGTCCCACATACCTGAGGATGTTGGTATTATCTGTGGAAGATGGAGGACTCTACAAGGATGTGGAAGATAAGATACGCTCTTTGAAAAATACTGCTATTTTAATATTTAGATTAAAATACCTTTATACAGAATCACCAATCAATAAACTTAAATTATAGATAATTTATAGATAATTTATACAAACCTGTTTTTGATTTTTTGCTATGTAGGAGAGGGCCACCTCTGCTCTCCTGGCTACTGCATTGATTCGATTCTGAAGAAAGAAATGATTCAGTAAACAACAGGCAATTTAAAGTGAAATTTATGAAATATCATCTCTTTATTATCTCCTCTTTAATCTTTCTAGTTAATGTATTTTGGGACTTATTGCATAAAAAAATAAATAAAAAATAAATAGCGATGCACGATAGTAACAATTTCATACTGATAACCGATAATTTTCTGCTTTTCATGACCGATACAGATTCAATCTGGGGCTTGTGATGAATACAGCTATGAAAAAGAAATTATTTAGTTTCTCTGGGTTATCTATAACAGAAACAAGAGGTTTTGGCTCTTAAAATTTTTATTTTTTTCATGTCATCACAAAAAAGTGGTCTTTTTCTTTAATTAACAGCAGCAAAAGACAATTCAAGTCAAACACAAAGAGCTTCCATTGAAAATTAATTATTGAACTGATGTATAGTTTAACTGCAGAGGCATTTGTGAAGTGTAGTATTTTTCACATATAAAATTATATGCACTGAAAGTCACTCAGTAACAAAATATGGAAGCAAAAGTCGAAGAAAAAAGGGCGTCTTAAAAGCTTTTTTTAGAATCTGCAAAGGGATTTGTGGAGCAAAGTCAAATATTTTCGAACCCAAAATTAGATGTATCAACACAGGTATGTGCCGATGAAAATTAGCACTCCTTAGCTAACTCGGGTATATTTACATTGTTTTAATGTTGATTAATGTACACTGTCCCCTTTCAAATAAACAATAAATGAAAAAATGAAATGTGAGCCCTGTAATAAAATTTTTTTAATGAAAGTGTATCCTCAAAAATGATGTGAATAATGAGATTTGAATGCATGACGCCTTGTAGGCCTTGTGCGTGTAGCATTGCTTTTTTCATGTTAAAATCTTGATCCAACCGCTGAGGCATTAAGCTTAACATGCTAACCAGATGGTGTTGTGACAACATCATTTTCCAAAATGTGAACATTGTGGTCCTCGAACGAATGTCCTTTGTCCTTAAGCAATCTTAGCTACTTGTTGTGAGGTTTAATTTGGGACGAGGCCTAATTCATTCACAGCAGAAACTGCAATTTTTCTTCTAAAATACGTTAACATTTCCAATTGAAATCTTTCAGTACAGCCCAGCCCTTAGAGGTTTCCTAAATGTTAGTTATAACATTTAGGATGCATATGTATATGCATACATAATTACTGTTACATTCTTATCACTGCTGCACTTTATATTTTAATGTTATTTTTATTTCAACTGTAATCTCAAACAATTTTGTTTTGCAATCTGTGCATACACACTGACAATAAAGTTTGTCTAAGTCTCCAAGTCTAAAATCAGAAACACAATATTGACACTTTAGTCTGAAGCTGAATAAATATTCAATCGAGTCATGAGGTATTACCCTACCAAAACTAATCTTAAAAACTAATTTTAAAATGGAAGTACCTGAAACATTTCACATAAAGAAGGGAAAGGTTTAATGAACCAAAACATATTTCAATACCTACAAACTAAACTAGTGGTGGGCCGTTATCGGCGTTAACGTCCGACATAAAGGCCAGACTCTTATTGGACAATTAAAATATATCGCCGTTGATCTATGCTCTCAGTCAGAAGCTGGGTCTTTACTAATGACGACTTTCACTTTGATAGTTTAGCGTGGATGTATATCTTTGGGCAAGAACAAATCAGTCTTCCAACCTGTGAAGGCGTACTTTGAAAATACAACATTGAACGTGACATGCTTACATGGATGCAGCTATAAAGATGCCGATGTCGTGTTGTGCAATTTTAGGGCGTCCATGCATAAGAAATAGAATAAACATTAGGACGTTCTCTTTTCATTCATATTTCCATTTTCTCCTTCGCGTGCGAGAGGGGAGGTCATTTTTGGCCTATCAGCATATTTCATTTCTATAGCTATAGTCATGATATATTTTTATAAACCTCTGGATCTTCACATAACTAGAGACATTCTAAACACAGATTTTATATTATCCTTAAACGCTGTTGCCCTAAAGTTGGATTTTTGGAGACACTATATTGTTCAAGTGGGACATCTATAATTGGAAGTGGGACACCATTTTTTGCAGCAAAAAAAGTATAGCTTTGTCAAAATCTTAAGCAAAAGGACAAAATTATGTGTGATTTAAATATGAATTTTACAGAAACTTATAAAGAAATTTCTGTACACTATAAATTGGGGCAAAGCCAAGCTTTTCAAAGTTTAACAGAAGGTTCAAAGGAAAGGAAAGTAATGTTTTTAGCTGTTCTAACCAGAATAAAGAGAACTCTGTGGAAGGAAGTAAGCAGCTCTCTTGTTGCACTGGATGAATAGTTTCCCACCTTATATCACCCAAAATCTAAATTAAATGCAAGATTTAAAATGGCTCATAGAGCTTTTTGCTGCTAGTTAGGAAAGTCAGTCATTTAAAGCACTATTTTTTTTATCTCAACAATCTAAAGTTATGATGAAGGCCTTCAGCACAAACTATGTCCAAAATTAATTAAGTTGACAATAAGGCAGATATCTGGATGCCCTTAATACAACATAAATCCAGTGAAAAAGGTTGATATAACCTGATAAAACATGGAAAAGATCAAGTGGTATCAAGACTTCAAAGGACTTAATAATTGATTAAATATTTAAAACACAAAAACAATGAGGGTAACGTTCAGTGGAACAAGAAAAATCAGTCACAGAAGTTAAACACAATTAAATATTAGTTTTCTTGTAAAGAAATAGATGCATAAAAGCTGACTGATGGATTGCATTTTAGGTAATAAAAAAAAGAAAACCACAGAATATTCAAGAAACAGATCTTAAACTTAAAATAGAGACAAAAAATATATATTTTCCTCCCCACCTCTAGTCTCTGAATCGACATTTCAAAGCTGGTTTCTTCATATGTGTCTTGAAGGTGTTGTATAACACTCTCAACCTCTCTGTCTTTGTCGGCCAATGCTTTTTGAACCTCCTGTTCAATCAGAGTTTGTACCTGTAAAAACACACAAGGCCACCAAAAAATGAAAATTAATGGTTCCAAAATATCTTGTCAGCTGTTAAATGGAATGCATGCATCGTTTTCTCAGGTTGGCTTAATTCTTTTTTAATTAAAGGTATAATGGAGGATTTTCACAAATTTCTGAAATGACCCGCCCTCTCCACTTAAATAAAAGGACATCCAGAACCCTGTACCTGCTCCTGAGAGGGAACGTCTATTAAACGCGTGCAAGAGCATGTACAAGCCCATTTCTCCACATTCACGCTCTGTTTAAAAGTTGCTGTTTGCATTGCTCATACAAGCTTTCTTTCCAAAAGAAGTTTTGCAGTTTTTCCCACCATGTCAGCCTCTTCACCAATAAGTGAAAATAGGGACGAGCACGTAGGACGGCCTTATGTAAACATATCACCAGAATGAATGACAATTAGGAGGATCCACCTGGGAAAAGAACATCCTCCACTATACATTTAATTAGATTCTGAAATAAAAAAAAAATTAAAATAACAGTTTTCCTTACCTCTGAAAGGGAAATCTTTGGGTCCATATTGCTGCTTTCAGTTGGACCCAACCCAGCAGATAACATCCTTCATCAGGGAACCTAGACAGACAGCCAAATACCATAAAGCAGCACATACAACATGACATTTGAAGCAGTAAGAAAAAAGCAGAGAAAATAAAATGGGTAAATACAGGTCAATATCAGTTATAAACTGAAAACTGAAGCTTTTCACATTAGGGTTACTGAGGATAGTTATAGATGATTTTCAACATAACAGAAATATTCTTTTATGGCATTAGTTGTTCTAAACGCCACAAACATGTGCGTGCACATCAAACTTCACAGCTAACGGTCTAGAACTCTCCCAGTGTAATACATCCTCAACAAAGCAACTTAGTGTTCATTCACATTTATGATTTTATAACAGGCCGATTACTCGACAAGGCATGTCAATGTGAAAACAGTTTGGTTTTAATTCTCTTTTTTTTAACTCCGGGGACGATGATTTTACACATCAAAGACAGTAACAATCTTGCTTGTTCCAGATTTTGAGACTGCAAAACGAAGAAAAAAAGTCGGTAGTGAAATATCAAACGATAACTCACAATTTTCCCGGTTCTTCTAATTTCTTTTGCTATGTCCAAAGGTGTTTTTTGTTGGTCTGCATATCTTTCTGCCTTGTTTATTTAGGCTTTCGCTTCTTCTTCTACTTTTTTTTTATGGTGGTGGGCAAGCAACTAATTGACGCGCATTACCGCCATCTACTGGAATGGAGTATGGTTAGGGATGCTATAAGATAAAATAAGATAAAAATAAATGAAATAAAATTATAATAATTAAGTAAATAAATTATATCATATTTCACTTAGATTTCACTTCTTTCTTTTTGTGTCTTTCTTTGGTTTCTTCTTCTTCTTTTTCTTCTTCATCTTGGATTTATTGGCGGTTGGCAACAAACATTTACTATCATTACCGCCACTTACTGGTATGGAGTGTGGCTCGTGATGGACTACCTACTAATAAAATATACACTGCTCAAAAAAATTAAAGGAACACTTTGAAAACACATCAGATCTCAATGGGGGGGAAAAAATAATGCTGTTTATTTATACCCATATGGACTGGGTGATGTGTTAGGAACAAAAGGATGCCACATAATTTGATGGAAATGAAAATGATCAAGCTACAGGGGGCTAAATTCAAAGACGCCCCAAAAATTACTGTGAAAAAATGATGCAGCAGGCTAGTCCATTTTGCTGAAATTTCATTGCACCAACTCAAAATGGTATTCAGTAATTTGTATGGCCCCCATGTGCGTGTATGCATGCCTGACAACATCAGGGCATGCTCCTAATGAGACGACCGATGGCGTCCTGGGGTATCTCCTCCCAGATCTGGACCAGGGCATCACTGAGCTCCTGGACAGTCTGAGCAGTCTGAGGTGCTACCTGGCGGCGTCGGATGG
>NW_015152070.1:96967-99206 GCF_000732505.1 Cyprinodon variegatus | reverse complement strand
CTTTTTATTTTATTTTTTTCAGTGGGCCTAATCCTCTTCCATATTCCACAATTTTTGCCATTCTGAATGAAATTTGCTCTTAATAGTTGATTGGGTTTTCGCTCCCGTCTGCTTCTATTTTAATTTAATGTTTTATTGCCCCCTACTGGGTTGGATTATGAACTAGCGAACAAGTCGACAACATTTAAAAAGATATTTACAATCCATACCGATGTTAACCCTTAGTCAGGCTAAATAAAAACAATTTAGAGCCACAAATGTTATAAAATATTTTTAAGGAATAGGAAAACTTAAATATTCTGATATGGGACATTCACATTTGTAAAAAAAAATTTCAATTGATTGTTTGACTTAATTGATCTCACAGTGGAGATATGTACTCGTTACATCAGCTCAAATAGTCAGAGAAGAAGAATTTGCTAAAAGAAAGAAAAACTTGCATGGATATATACAGTATATACAGTGTGTCCACATATGACAGCTTTTTAATAGTAGGATTATTATTCAAGGTTATTGCACTGGCTGTTTACATAGGTATTTATATATATATATATATATAGTTATTGCACTGCGTTTTAAATATAGATAAAACAGGTTATTCCACAGGGTATCAAATAGTAAGTACACATTTTACATTGCACAAGTTATTGCCATTGTAGTGCCGCATTGTAGACTCTAGTTGCAGCAGGGATGAATGACCTGCGGTTGCACTCCTTTGTACAAACAGGGTGTAAAAGTCTTTCACTAAAGGAGCTGCTCAGTTCCTTTACAGACTGGTGCAGAGGGTGGAAGGTGTTGTCCATGATGGATGCAAGCGTGGACAGCACCCTCCCCTCAACCACTTCCTCCACTGAGTCTAGAGTGCAGCCTAGGACAGAAGGCCTTTCTGACCCGCTCTGCGCTGCCAGGGGCCCAGCAGACAACTTCGTAGACAAGGGCTGATGCCACCATGGAGTCATAAAAAGTTTTAAGCAGGGGCTTGCTCACTCCAAAGGACCTCAGCCTCCTCAGGAGGTGGAGGCGGTCCTGGCCCTTTCTATACAGGGCATCGGTATTTGAAACTCCACACAGTTTCTATGTTTGTCCCTGGATGTTCACAGGGGAGTGAGGTGGGAGTCTTCTCCTGAAGTCAATCACCATCTCTTTGGTCTCAGTGTTAAGACACGGGTGGTTTTTTCTCACACCAGTCCACAAAGTTCATGATGATCAATCGATACTCCAGCTCGTTCCCCTCAGAAACACAGCCTGCTATGGCTGAGTCATCGGTGAACTTCTGGAGATGGCAGCTGTCTGTGTTGCGGGTGAAGTCTGAGGTGTAAAGGATGAAGAGGAACAGGATGGTGCCCTGGTGGGGGGGGGGGCAGTACTGCAGACTGCCACCTCTGACTGACAGCCGTGCAGCCGCACGTATGTACTACGTATCTGCTTAAAAATAGCACATTACTTACAGCCCAAGGAAGGAAATAGACTATTTTTTTGTTTTTGTTTGTTACTGCCATTTTAACAGTCATTCTGTTATGGAAATCCAAAGCATTCATTCCATCAAAACAAATACTACCATAACTTAAGTTATTTCTATTATCATTATTATTATTATTGTTCTTTAGTGTCACGGCTGTTGTGAGAGGTCAAAAGAGCCACTTCCAGGTCCGGAGCACTATTATATAGTGTCACTAAATTTGTTTTACATTGAACTTTACATTGATATAACTGAATATGATTTCATAGCCTATACACATTTAAAGATACACACAAAACAAACGAACAGATGATGTTGGACTGCATCAATATACATTTTTTATTACTGCTTTTATTTGTAATGTTCATAATACTCAACAAAACAATGTCAATGTTTATGCAATGTAAGTTATGTAACGGAACTAGTAAATATATGTACTATTTCTACTGTAATTATTTTTAAGAGCTCCAGAACATCTTGCAACATTAAACTTTTCCACTATTTGTTTTGAGGGGAATAAAAGCAGTTCCTCTCTGCAGCTATCCCTCTCACTCTGTAGGTATTCCTTAGTTTTTTTCCAACAGGTTTGTATGGATACAAAGGCCAGGCCAGTCAGACCAGTCCCTACTACAGGAACTATGTATTTATGATGTCAGACAAGGAACTAAGTATATATGATGTCAGACCAGTCCCTACTACAGTAACTTATTATGTATGATGTCAGACCCCTCCCTACTACAGTAACTAAGTATGTATGATGTCAGACCAGTCCCTTCTACA
>NW_015152070.1:91300-96297 GCF_000732505.1 Cyprinodon variegatus | reverse complement strand
AAGGAACTAAGTATATATGATGTCAGACCAGTCCCTACTACAGTAACTAAGTATATATGATGTCAGACCAGTCCCTACTACAGTAACTAAGTATGTATGATGTCAGACCAGGAACTAAATATGTATGATGTCAGACAGTCCCTACTACAGGAAATATGTATTTATGATGTCAGACAAGGAACTAAGTATATATGATGTCAGACCAGTCCCTACTACAGTAACTAAGTATGTATGATGTCAGACCAGGAACTAAATATGTATGATGTCAGACAGTCCCTACTACAGGAAATATGTATTTATGATGTCAGACAAGGAACTAAGTATATATGATGTCAGACCAGTCCCTACTACAGTAACTTATTATGTATGATGTCAGACCCCTCCCTACTACAGGAAATAAGTATCAGTGTGTGCATGACTGAAAGACTGAATATAGTGTATAGCACTTTGGTCAAATCTGACTTGAAAAAGCACTATGTAAGTACAGGCTATTTACCTTTTATAAAATGGAGAAACATTTTTGATACATTCACATTTATTAACATTTTACATTAAAACGATGTCAGGCAAATTTATGTTTCCTTAAAAACAAATGCTGCAGTTCCCAAATAGTCCACATGGTGTCAGTAGCACACACATATACAAAAACTGTTTAGGCAAGATAATTTATGAACACAATGTCTGACAAATGATTGAAGCTGACAGCTTCAGTCATTTGCTTGCAAGGTGGTCAAAACAATAGCATGGAATGAAACAAAATAAAAGTGACAGGCCTCTATAGCACTACACATCTACTGTCAACATACTTGAGGGGATATTACACACAGTAACTGTGTTAAATATAAGCTCTTAAAAATATATATGAATGAAATGCTGAACTAATGTAAAGGTAATACTTTAAAAAAAGATGGGAAAATCGACTTTTTCTTATGTGTTTCTAATGAGTGGTCCAATAAACGTTACATATGTGTTGCTGTAAGATGTGATTACGTTTAGTTTAGAAGAATTGAAAGGCATTTTGAGAAAAATTGTAAGATTTTCCTTTACTTGAACAAAATGTCTAAATAAAAAAAGGATTCAGAAACTTACCCTTTAATAAACATTGCATTCTTTTTCAAGTTTCAGTTAAAGATTGCAGAGCATAATCATTTGCATTTTTATTTCCTCAGGCCTTTGTTTTAGACTAACCCAGATAATGGGTTTTAAATTATAGTTCTAAAATCATGATTTTAGAACAAATTAGATCAGTGAATGACTGCTTTCTTTAAATGTTCAACCATAAAGGTCAAGACCAAGTGTGGGGGTTATCAGGCATATATGAAATTATGAGCAGAAGAAGTAGCAAAAGTTTATTTCTTAAAAAGTCTCTATTCACCTGGTTAAAAAATATAAAACAATGGTTTAAAACAATAAATAGCTTCCAGAAAAGCTATCATAAAAGTAAGTAACAAAGGAAACCTCCATTCATATTTCAAGTTTGCTTGTTTCATTCAATTTTAATCACAAAACAACACATTACATCATTGGCTCCTTTTTCACAATTAAAACACAACTTAGCATTAAAAGAATACAACCCAAGCATTAAAATCCTACATATGATTAACATATATTTATTTCTACTATTAAAATCTAAACTAATCATACACTTCAAAAATGTACAAAAAAAATGCTGCCGAGTTTTAATGAAATGATGGACCCTTCTGTAAATGTGGGCGTTGCTTCATACTCAAATATTGTGTTATTAAAAATTGATGGAATTGGTAGGTAACAGAAAAGACAAAGAAGGAGACAATTTTTGCATAGGTCTAATGAATGCAGACACTGCTGACGAGGGCTTCAGAACTTGTGATTAAATATTCTGCAGCGGTGTTCCTTGATGTTAATACTACAAACCTGATGGTTTGAAAGAACAAAGTGTAAATGCCCCTTTGTTGTTGTGCATATATGTCCAAATATCCCACGTTGTTCCTTTCCTGCCTCATTCATTAACGTTTCCTGAGCGCAAGGTACATCAGGCCACTAATGAAGGTCATAGGAAAGCTAACCCACGCAACGATGTAAGAAGAACCATAGGAGCCCTCTTGGTGATCAGCCACATGGAAGCTCTTATTCTCAGCTGTGTAGATGGACACAGAGACCATCACACATAGAGCTAGAAGAAGGGGGAAAAAGTGAAAGATACAAGTTAGCTAACAGGCATTATTTATTGGATGTTCAGGATGCATTTACTATTGCAGAATTATACAGTAGAAAAATCAAATATGTATATAAAAATCCAGACATTCACTCTTTTAAATCATAAAGTGTTATGGTATAGCTGCTTTTGTAAGTTACTAGTAACATACTATGCTAGCTTTTTGTTTAAAGGCAACAGGAAAACAAAAATCTCCATTTTTGGTTTAACGGACAGGTTTGATTAAGGCCCTGTTTAGATCTGGAACTGATGTGTTTTTACTTATCAGGATGGAAGCACACAGCCTAACAGTTGACATTGATCATAACATAAAAGAAAACATTCTGTGGGATCAGCTCCCATGTTTTCATGCAAATATGCATGCAGACACATCACACACTGGGATTTCAGGCTGGCAGTTTGCAGAATAATCCTTTAACATTTGAATTGCAATGATCTTCGGCAATAAAATTTTGATCTTAGGCGATGTCAAGTTTAATTGGTACCAGTAATTAGCAGCAACAAACAGTTTATAGGCCACCTAAGCTTTGATGCCCACATTAGATTGATACAGCATTAGCTGAGATGCAAAAGCAAACAAATAAATGGTCGGCAAATTATAAGAATTTGGATAAAAATGTGGATTAATTTGAATTAATATTATCATCGCTATGCACCCAGTAAAGGTACTAATCAGTACATGTTGACTCATGAGTGATTGATTTTACAATTTTTACAAAAAGTTCTGCATCTTAAGCCTCTTTTCCACTGAAAATAGTGTGTTAAACTGGCTTTTTTCAAACATGGGTCGACCTAACAATCTACATCTGGCTAGCTTCCCATTGTCAAAAAAAGCTGAGTCTAACCCCTCACTGGCAAGCTGCGTGGCCTCTGTCCCCTCATAGCTTCATGTCCGGTGACACTATCACCCTGGGTGAGCGTTTATGACCAGTGGGACAGAATTCAGGGAAGTAAATAATGAAGAGCAACATGTAAAGAAGCCAGGGCATAGTTATAGTGCTCTATAGTTTCGCTCCTTTATCCCTCCGGTTCCTTCTCTCCAGTGCCTCTCCATCTTTATCAAATGTAAACAGATTTTTTTCAGCTTGTTAGATCAGAGGCAACTGCCGTGGTGTGTTGACGTCTGTATGTTGTGTTCAATGATGTCACGTAATTTCCGGGTCAACCCAGCTCTGGTGCTCCCACAGCATGCCGAACAGAGCCGAGCGACCTTACTGACCCGGATGTCAGTGAGCTCTTTCCACTGCCACTAAAAGCCGATGATTCCCGGGTGTAAACAGGTTTTTTTCGGCCAGTGGGAAAGGGGTAGGATGTTGATTCCCCTCCGGTTTTAACAATACAGCAGTAGCAATGTGGATTTGACTGCATCATGTCCATAAAGTGATTGCATGTGTGTTTTACTCACAGGCAAACAACTGAATAATAGCTGTAAAAATGAATCTCTCTCCCTGTTTGATGCTGAACAGTTGAAGCATGAAGACGAAGAAGCTGACGCAGCACAAAATGGTCGCCAGGATGATAGCGGCCTGAACTGCCTGTAGATAAGCTGAAGGAAAATGAATAAAATTTTTAAACACAAACATAATTCAGTCTTATGTTAGTAAATCAAAGAAAATACTTCATCTTACCAGCACTGACAGAGTGGCTGTTTGCCAAGGGGTAGCAGGTTTGGTTACAGGAGTACCACAAGTCAGAATAGATCACGTCCCGCCCTAATGGTGACACCACCCACCACGCCTTTATCAGTGAGAGGAAAGGTTGACAAAGTTAAAAAGCATACCTTGATATGCAATCTGCAGAGGACTTAAACAGGTATGTGCTTACATTGTGAATTGTAGCAACAAAGAGCAGGATGGCTGCAGCCAGATGAAAGAGGATGATGAAGGCTAAGATGATCAACATGGCTCCCTTTTGTTCCGACCAACTAGTGCACAGAGTTCTCTCTTTGTTTCAGGTGGCTGGGCTGCAGGATGATGCTGAAGACTGGTGCAAAATCTGTAACATAAGAAAAAAAACCTACGTTACACCGTAATTAAACTGTAACCGCAAGATTCATCACTTTATAAGATCTGAAGAAGTGAAAATAGATTCTCATCACAGGCTGCATTCTTAGAAAACTATTGAAAGGAATTTCGATTTTTAGATATGAATAAATTACCCCATTATGTATATTTTTAAAGTATAACTTTAAACTAAATTAGAAGAAAGTATGTCCACTAATGGGCATACTTTACATAGCTTTCAGCACATCTGGAGCCAATTTCCAGCATACAGTGTTACCAAACATCTGAGGGAGAGCAAAACAAATTGCCGCGGTAATAAAACAGAAAAATAATTACAGTCTCAAAGTCTCCCTTTAAATTACAGTGAAATGTTTGTGTTGTGTCTGCCTCTGAGATGCTGTGCTTGTTGGTGTATACATCTGCAATGAGTGGGAGTGTTTATGCAAAGCCTTAATTCAGACAGGGACCTGTTGACTGAAGCTGGAACTTTACATGCGTACACAATTCTGTTTCTATGCTGCGGTGCACTATGTGAATGTAAATACATCAGTAATGACACAAAGCAAAGGTTTAGCAGTGTGTGGCTCTGCACAACAGCATTGGCAGTCAAAAATGTGCACTGGAAAAAAATCAAAACCTAGATAAGCCTTTTTTTCTTAAAATAAGTACATTTGTTCTTGAATAGTGCAGGTAAAAGAGACAGTTTGCCAATGGAACAAGACAACTTACATTTAAAATTATAAAGAACAATTGCATTGTCTTATTTTAAGTGCACATTATCTAATTATCTTATTTGAAGA
>NW_015152070.1:58582-91290 GCF_000732505.1 Cyprinodon variegatus | reverse complement strand
ATTTAAAGAGGAAAAATAATCATGACATGGTCAAAACATCTTATTTACCTCAAAAAAAGGGTAAATACACTTAATTTAAGAAGTGTTGACTTATTTCTAGAAAGTTTTTGCAATGTGACAAAGATGAACAACTTTTAGCCATTTAGACACAAATTACCTAAATTTAGCTTAATCGTTCTTCCCTTCCACTCTCACCAGCTATCCTATATTTGAAGAAAAGCACCCCCAGACCATGATGCTGCCACCATTATGGAGTACTTAGGGTAATGAGCAGCTATTATTTGACATAGAGCTAGAAAAATGTGCTTTCTTCTTTGCAGAGTCTTCTGCATCGTTGTTGTTAAAGTCAAATGAGAATATTTACAGCTCTCTTTCAACAAGAGCTTTCTTCTTGCCATTCTCATATAAAGGCCAGACTAGTAAAGTAGTAGTTATATAGGTTAATAGTCAATACTTGCAATAAAAAAACCAAGAACTACAAAGTTGTTGGTAAAATAAATAAAGAGAAAAGACTAAATAAAAATCTTCTAAAAAAGTAAATAAAAAATATCATCTGCTTTCCATACATTGTGTTACAAATCAAACTTTTAATTCAGAGACTATGAAAAGACAATCTGACCCAAATACCACTGAAGCTCCAGAGGCTGAGAGCCAAACGTTTAAAGAAACATGCGTGTTCATTCAGACACAGCCTCAAAAACTGAAGGCCAGACAGTAGTGGAATTAGTCTCGTCTGCCCATATGGAGTTACAATAAAAACAACCTCTCGCCACCAACAGGAAGCCATCCATCGTTTGTGTGTGGAAGCCAAGCATGTGGCTGTGGGATGTGGCATGGAGTTGGACCTCCCTGTATGAGGCGAGGGTGGACGACGGCATTTATACTGAAAATAGGAAGTGGGGAAGCATCCCAAGTGGGTCATCTGATCAGGGCGTAAATTATAACCTGCAATTTATGGGAAAGTAATGGATTGTTTTGGGTGTACAAATAATTCATAAACAGACAATACAAGACAGGATGGAATACGTATTTAACAAGTGAGAGCTCCTCAGATGTCCATATCTTTATTCATTGAAATGTTTTCCTTAGTTCATTGTCAACTGGCAGCTTTTTCAAGCGTGGTACATCCCCTCTTTCTGCTGACCTCTAACCAACCAATAAGCAGGAGATTGTTTAAACTTGTGGAGTGGAAAAATGGCAGTAGAGCTAAGCATGTAAAATTCTCTCCCTATTCATAGCAGCCTCAAGCGAGGGGGGGTCATCTCCCCGTGATACCATATGCATTAAAGTAAAGGAAGACGCACGCTGGGGAAGGGTACACCCTGAAAAGGTCAGAGGACAAAGGACAAACTGCAGATATGAGTTCCAAGACCTGTTGGACACATGCATAATCCATACAAGAAGAGCCCAAGATGGGATTTGGAACTAGGGCCTTCCTGGTGCAAGGCAACAGTGCTACCAACTGTGCCACCATGCAGCCCCCAGAGAAATCAGACAAGCTAAGGGGTGAACTGTCTCTGATCCGGTTCTAATCTAATCGTGAAATTAGTGAAACAAATGTGTTAAAAAGATTTTTTGTTTGTTTAACAGGAAATGTAGAATTAAAGTAAAAAGCTGTTTGGAATATTTTACAACTTAATCACATGTAAATCACACAACATTGTTATGTAAATATTAGGAATGCCATTCCCTCGTTATGCCCATCTCCGTCTTTGAATATCAAGTTTTATTTATAGAAATCAAAGAAATGACCAGTCCAAAACTGCATTACTCCTGCAACCACCCTGCACTCATCAACAGCTCTACTGTAGAGGTGGTCAGCAGCACCAAATTCCTGGGGGTGCACATTACAGACAGCCTCACCTGGACTGTTAACACCACCTTACTGGTCAAAAGGGCACACATGCAGGAGTACTTCCTGCGGAGGATGAGGAGAGCCCACCTGCCCCCGCCCATCCTCAGAACCTTCTACAGCAGCAGTATAGAGAGCGTTGTGACCAGCTGTCTCACTGTGTGGTGTGGAGGCTGCAGCGCCTCAGACTGGAAGAACATGAGAAGAGTGGTGAGAACAGCAGAGGATCATCGGGGCTCCTCTTCCCTCCATTAAAAACATTTCATCTCAGAGCTGTGTGTCCTGAGCCTGTTACATCATCAATGACCCCTCACACCCCCACCATTGACTGTTCTCTCTGCTTCCCTCTGGGAAGAGGCATTGCAGCATTTGATTAACGACCAGCAGATTTTACAACATTCTTTTCACCGCTGCCATCAGATTGCTGACCTTTTGAAACTCCAATCAAGTCACAAATCGAGACTCTGCAACACACTGTAAACATCATACTTGCACTACATGGCTACATTGTTTACATTTTGATCACTAAGCACTTTATAAATGGAAATGTTCATTTC
Organism: Cyprinodon variegatus; assembly: GCF_000732505.1. NCBI lineage: Eukaryota > Metazoa > Chordata > Actinopteri > Cyprinodontiformes > Cyprinodontidae > Cyprinodon > Cyprinodon variegatus. The sequence goes on along the minus strand of NW_015152070.1, from coordinate 88,881 downwards.
ACTGCTAAGCCGCTCATTTACTGTTGAAAAAGCTTTATATAAAACAACAGTAAAGTTTGTCTAAGTCTAAGCATTACCTCTCATTTTCAAGTAGAACCAATAAAACAGAATCATGTTAAAAACTATGGTACTGTCATGAATATAAAGTGAATACTATTTTGTTGTGGTGCCCAGAGTTCACCTTTGAAGTCGCAAGGAAACGGCTGTTCCAACCGTTGCATTTCCGAATTTTTCTGAGTGCTGCCCGACTTTACACGAGTGAATAAAGTGAATGGGATTGGTCGACTATCAAGGGGGCGGGATTGTTGTGGTGAAAGGTTCGCAAGTAAGTTTGGTGATTGCCGGTTTGTCGGAAGCATCTTGCTAACCAGTGCTAGAAGGTTCCCAATGGGAAATTACATTGGGACCAAGTAGCTCTTAGCAACGACACTGTCAAGGAATGCTATGGACAGCAGAAACATGCAAGAGGAGGAGAGTTTTGTGTTGGAGGTTGTAGAGGGGTCTCCTCCGTCATACATGTTTTTTATTTGGAGAAGGAAAGTGGGGACGAGGTTGTAGAAGAGGACGCCAGGGCGGTAGAAGCTTTGTTTGGTGTAGAAGGCTTACAGCCGTACATGTTTGAGCCCTTGCCTCGCAACGCTGCCAGTTCTGTTAGCTCTGCACCTGCCGAAGCCACAGACGTCCATCCCTGTAAACACTGGGACGAAACTCAATGGTTAAGTAATTGATTCTTATTTCAACCGTTGCGTATATTAGTTGCGACAAATGAATTAAGATGCTATGACCGAAAAAAATTGATTGACAGATGACCGTTGATATATGATTGGCTGAATGTAGGTGTTCAAGCTGATGTATAACTAACTGGCCTGATTAAGATAACGGGGGGAAAAAAACACAGATTTTAAGACATGATTTTTCTTTAATAGAAATTTTCTAAATTTTGGGACAATATAGTCTGATAAAAAGTACATTTATATACATGTTTAAGCTAGAGTGATTTGACATTCAAATATGACTTCCCTACGGCTTTATGGCTACTTTCTTCCATCTTAGTTCTTCAACCCTAGACCTGAAGAGCCACTGGCCTCAAAGTTTATACAACTGCTTCTCCAACAACAATCAAACGGCTAATTTACCTACTCAATGAGTCGTCAAGTTCAGCAGAGGTCTGAAAGGCAGCAGTTCATTTCATTCAGGTATGCTGGGGAGCTCTTAGAGTTGGAATAAATGCTTCACTGGTTCTGTACACTAATTTAAATGAATCCCTTATAACGAAGATTCTGCAGAAGTCGATGATGTAATAGAGCTATTTGAATTTAAAATATGCAGAGTTTTCCCAGAAGATCTCAAAAACAACAGAAATTTAAAAACTTGGTTATTTTAGTATATTATAAAGATAAACTACATACTAATATATGTAGACACTTCTCACACACCAGACTTCACCATATGAGATATTCTACCACATTAAAACCTTGATGAAGAATGACAACTTTTCTCTTCGGTGACTGCAAGCGAAGCACACAATTACTTCTCATTAAACGTAGTTTTTATAGACCTATGTTTAATACAGAAATATTTCACCTCAGTTAAACAGTGGCATAGTTTGGCTTTCAGAGAGGGCCCTTCTCGACTCCAACATTTTCATTTTAACTGAAGCAACAACTTCGGCTTATGAGGTCTGCTACAATGATCAAAGTGTATCTGTGATAAGCAGAAAATCAGATTATGTTTCTATGCAGATAAAATACACAGGACAACTACAACTACAAAAAACCTTAACATCTTTTTCTTTATTTCAATCAAGGAAAATATTTTATTTCATTTTTTCAAAGGAATCACTGTGACTTAAGCCTGGTTTAGGTGTTTTTCCCAATCCATGTTACCTTTTGGCTCAAGCTATGATCTACAGCACAGTAAGGTCTCCTAAAGCTGAAGGCATCCGTTTTGTTTTGCAGTTTCTATATTAGAAACTGCTAACAAATGCAAAATGTTTCATAAATTGAAAGGGTTTTTTCTGGGGTTTTTAAATCGGCAATGAGCACCACAAAAATGATAAGCTTTCAATATGGTTTACCATCTAGGGTGTAATCTTAGGGTAAACAGGCAAAAACCAAAGCAAAGTCATTTACGAATTGCTTACCTAAAAGTTTAATTACAGTTTAAAGAGCCCACACCATGTCTGGCTAATGTTGTTTTACAGTCAATAACTAAGGACTAAAGCAAATGGCTGTGTCAAAGTTTATGGAGTTAAAATTGCAGTTGATTATCTTTATTTCAAGATTTATAACAATTGGGACAGTTGAACCTGATCATTCAACAGCCATTAAAGTAAAAAAAGACAAAAATAAAACCACATTTTGTGATTTAGGAAAGCTTTAAACTATTTCTGGAAAATAAAAAAAAACAACTACTAATTGTTAGCCATCAGCTTGAACCTGTCTCCTGTAAAAAGTAAGACCAGGTCAAACTAAAAAAAAAACTGAATAAGATAATTTACAAAAAAAAGTATGTAAAATTACAAGACAATAGTTTTTTGTTTTCTGAGCTCTAATGCAAATTTTTATTTTAAAAAGTTATCAAAATCTTTTCTTTTTTTAAGGAGTTCAACACTTTCTCTGAATATCTTGAGAACCCTGACATCTCACTGCCAAGAATGACACTCATTACTACTGAACCAAAGGTCAGAGATACGCAATAGTCATGAAATAAGCTTAACCAGCATTGGATTTGACAAGCACAATTTTGCAGACTAAGGTTTTTTCCCTGTAAGATTATGTAATCTTTTTGGAGCTAATAAAAGGAGGATTTATATCTTGTTTTTGATTTATAAGACCTACAAACATTACACAGGGTTTTATAATGTGACTCACTTTAACATGAGGAATTGTCCACTGTATTTGACGCCTGGAAACTCTGACTTCAGGCTTTGTGGAACCAAATTTAAAGAACCACAGAGGCAGATAAACTCCAACAATCTTTCCTGAAAACACATACAACAACAAGCAGGCTCACATGCAGCCATTCCTCTTCTCCACTCAGCCTTATAATAGGAGACTGGGGTACTCAGTGTTTGAGTAAAAGCTTCTGTGTGTGTGTTTGAGCATGTGGGCTGATTCCCTTGCCTGATGGAAAATGCTGACTTTTAATGTCGCTTTTTTTTTTTTTTTACTCCTTTCATAAAACACAAAGCCACAGACTTAACTGGGCTGCCGAGTCTCACTCCCCCGTCTCTCTCACTGTCCCACTCTTCTTTTCTCTGTCTGTTTCTCTCACTTCTGCTTTGGAAAAGGGGACACTGAAATAGAAGGACACCAAGACCATCTTTCACTATCTGAACAGCTTGTTCTCTGAAAAAACTTCCATTATAGAACAAAAGGAGGCTTAATAGCAACATATCAGTTTAGCTATGTTCCTGTTTTTTAAGCCAGTGTGCTTTCACATTAATAATATTTAAATCAACTGAACATGTTAAGTGTTTAACTTTAAGACTTAATAAAGCAGTAATAAATAATGTAGAACAAAATGAGCAGTAAATAATTGATAAATGATCATTAAAGGCCGTCAATAATTGGTCTAAAGGGTAACTACCTTAGGTTAATCCCTTTTAAACCTTATGTTAGAGTTCAAATATTTTCCTATAGGTATATATATATATATATATATATATATATATATATATTTTTTTTTTTTTTTTTTTTTATTAAATTACCTCGGAGGACATTTTGAACTGAACTGAAGTTGTCCATTCAGAGCATGGATGGGGTTTAATAGTCATAGTTATTTTAATATCTCATACTCCTTCCTTTTGTCCATAATCAGACTAAAAAGCGTCTCCCTTTGGAAATCAAGTCTTGACCTTATCCAGAGCTTTTCCCACACTTTGAAGCTGCAAAAGATCTTAAGTTGTTCTGGGAAACTCATTAAATTCTTCACAATGACACTGTTGAGATGGAAATATTTTATCCTCCCCCCAAATGTAGATAGACTACTCACTTATTACAGTCGGTTTTGCAATAGAAATTTGCATGAATTATTTGAATATTTGTGAAATACAAGGCTTAGCTTCACTGTAACATTCACCAACATTGTTGCACATCACATGTTTTCCTAATATGCAGCTAAACACAGCCCTTGTTCGACTAAGAAATCTTTGCAAGTTTCTCAATTGGACCCTATATTTCGCCAGAAAATGGTTCTATTTTCAGAGAAAAGGGTAGATCACTGCAAAATTTAAAACACATAGCTTTATCCTCGTATAGGAATATGTCGCTCAATTAATTCAGCTTCAAAGTAAAGTAACCAGAAAATATGATTCTGTAGTAGATCTACATATTTGGAGGACATTGACAGCTGGATTAGCCTGCAGTTCTTTTATAATTTGGCAAACGTTCAAACAGTTGCAGTCACCAGAGCATGAATTGCATAAATGGCTCTTTTTCGCTCCTCATTAATGACGTTTTTTTGCTTGTTTCATAGCATGACCTAAGCAATAAAGAGGGCAGATCAAATTATAATTTAGCCATTTATGAGATTTATTCTTTGACTTCTTCATAAATTTAAGTTATCTATATTTTTTTAAACGAATCTCTGCATCTTTGATAATATTTAAGATTATATGTTTAAGATTAAAGTAAGATTATATGCTCACCCCACCAATGCCCAAGATAGAAAGACTTTAGTTATTTGAGTAGCAACGTGTCAACGTTCAAAACTCTGAAGGCTTTAACATAAACAATAGAGGAGTTACAGTCAGCAACTACAACATCCAAGAGAGCGAGTCAGTGAGCTTGGACCACAAGAATGTGTCGGTACGCTGTAATCTGTGGCCTCTGCTGAACCACAGTCTCTGTTTCATACAAGCTCCTGAGATAATTGAGCTGCTTTGCTATTTACCAGCTGAGCAGAATTTGTTTATCTGCTCTGTAATTGGACGTTTGAGCTTTGGAGTCAGGTAAAATCAATCAGTCTTAGTCACTTGGACTCAGCTCTAGCCCCTTCATTTAAAATTGGGGTGTTTTTTTGCCTCAATGCGACACAGAGCTGGTTCAAATCAAAAATGTTCGAGGTTCAAAGAAAAAGCAAAGTTGGGTACTGATACTTTACACACATTTCCTGTAATTCATGCTTTCAATTTCAGGAGTTTTCAGGAAAAACCAGTAGCAGCATTGAGTTCTTACAAGATTAGCCCTGCTGGAGGTTATCTTTAGATAAAACACAAAAGACACATCCCATCACCTCTTCAAATCTGATAAACAAACACAGATTTGTTTACGAAGAACACAAAAAGACACACAGGAAAACACGTAGACACATTATGAATGTGACACACCCAAGACGCTGCAAAGGTGTACCTGTAAACACTTTGGAAAGCATTTTTAGGGATGACCAGCCAAACATGTGCACTCTAGTCAAACTAAAATATTTTCTGCATCCCAGTGGAAAAAACAGACACTTTCCAAAGCAGACGATGTGACAACAGCACATGTCCCTTTTCTAGATCATATTTTATTTAATACATTAACTTGATTGTACCAAATAAAGAGAAAAACTTTTATTTTTTATTTCTATGAAATATAAGACTGCCCAATATTCAAAATTATATCAAAATTCCATGTTTTTTACCAACAACAGGTTCCAGCATTCTCAGTCCTTTTAGCCTATTTTAAGTGTGAATACAACAGTTGATTAGAAATGTATGTACAGAAACTGAAATGGGGAACAGTGAACCTAAATATATTAAATTTTATTTTGCGCTACAGGCCTGGAAAATATTCCTTTCTATCTTTATCCAGACTTGATTAGTGCAATTACTCTAAAACAAGAGGTGCAGACTTCTTTAAATCTAAATTTTAGTGTAAGATGTGTAAAAAGTGGGCAAGAGTCCAAAGCAGAACCACAAATTATTGTTATTTTGTCGTTAGAAGATTGAGATTTTTAAAGTATCTAATAAAAAAAGATAGTAAAAACGGAAAGCCAGAATGCGGTTATGGAAAGACAAAAGAAAAAGAAGGAATTTAGTGTTTTTATTTTCTTAGTCTGGACGTGCTGCCAACTTCAACTATAGCCCCTTTAGGTTTATTTCCAGTAGGTACAAATGCTCTTTTTCATCTTAATATTTATTGTTCAAACTACTAACAACACAGCCGACATTTAGGCTTCAGCTTCTTGAATTATGCAGGTGACAGATGATAATGGAGAAAATAAGGTGAGCTCTCAGATGATGAAAAGTGAATAAAGCATTTCAAAGAGCAAAGACTATTATTTATTTATTTATTTATTTTTATTTATCTCATTCTATATTAACGACATTAAACTTGAAACATTTTATAAATCAGTTTAAGGGACGTAACCAGACCTAAAATGTGTTTTATTATTATGCAAGAATAAGGGAAGTTGCTTGTTCTAAAGCTAATATTTGATGTATAGGTATTAAGTAAAGAGGAAAAGGACATCTCTGCATCTAAAAATCTACAATTTATATCAGCTAAAATATAACTCAAGCTAAATTCTGTATTTTTTTGCAACCCTAAATGGTGCCTCTGTAAAAAAAAGAAATAATAATAATGCAGCTTGAAAGTATTTTACTCAGTAGATATCTGCAAATATCAGAATATGGAAGCCATTGATGTCTAGATTTCTGCAAAGGTCCCTAATAAACAATACATTGACTCACAAATGCACATGCATGTTTCCCTCCTGTGTTTATCTCCCTCTGACACAGGAATTTCTTCATATTTATCACCAACCAGACTTTATCATACCTGTGTGTGTTGTTTTTTTTAAACATTCCTTATAAGACAGCCCTGAGTAATGACTTCCAAATGGCAGAGTGAAACAGGAAGAAGATCTCTACTCCCATCTCCATCCCCACCTGTTTAGTTTTGCCCTGTTGTCTGCTTTTCTTCTTCTTCTCCTCCTAAACACTGCACATGTTTAGTGGCAATATATCTGTAAGCACCACCTATAACTGTTTACATACTTTGCTGTTTACTGTCTGATTCATCAGATGCCATAGAGCTCTCCTGTCAGATCTGCTCACATACCAGCATCTCCAACCACCATGAATGACGGCAAAACGATGCCAGTGGATGTTTGGAAGAAGATCAGTGGGAAGCTTGGTGGCTTATATAATAAGTATTTGAGCGATTATGCAGAGATGGAAGAAAAACACAGTGACTCTTCTAATGGATGATACGCCCATAACTACACAACTAGATGTTCCAACAGGAACACCAAACATAGAGCAAAATTACCCAAATTTTGAAACAATTCAGAGAAAGCTCAGCAGAAAAGGCTAAAAAAAAAAAACTATGATCCACATATTCCATCTACACAGTGAAGCATGGGTGGCAGATATTATAGTTTGCTCCCCTTTTCCTTCATGCCCCAATGAAAGGGAGTTGTGTTATCTTGTAGATCCTTGCACCTCTGACACAGAATACAAGTTGAGGACTAGTCCAACAGTACAGTAGATATACAAAATATGGGGCAAAGGAAGAGCAAGCAATGGCTAAAGAAAAAAAACACTTAAATGTGATGTATTGCCTCAACAGTTTCTAGAATAGGGTTATACAATTCTGGTCCTAAGGACCAACTGTACTACAGTTTTGGGGTGTTCCCTGCCTTCACACAACTCAGTTAAATAATTGGCCAATTAACAAGCATCTGTAACCCGGTGGAGTTCATTTAAACATTTAATTTAGACACGTCTAAAACCTCATGATAGTGGGTGGTGGGGACCAGGAATTAAGAGCACTGCTCTAGACCGAAATCCAACAAAACCATCTATGGTGTAAGCTAAGCTTTAGGTTGGCTTTCAGCTGCCAAGAAATCTAAAGGGTTTAAAGGTTCTGCGAATGGACGTGGGTTCAGACTTCTATCCCAATAAAGGATTTTTATGCCACATTCACTGGACTTTAACACATATTTCATTCAGAAAGACACAAATAAACTTTAACTAATGCTGATCAATTTTAACCTAAAATTATTAATGTAGTTCAATTTCTAGACAGTATCCATCTGGACAGACTCCTGTGGAAGGAGCGTCATTGAGTACTAATATTAATATTGCAATTTTATTTTGATTTCCCTTTGCACTTAAAGTCGTAGGGAAACAGCCTTTCCAACCTTTTCTCCTGAATTCTCACAAGTGGTGCACAACTTTACACGAGTGAATAAAGTGTATTTCATTGGTCGTTTATCAAGAGGGCGGGATTGTTGTGGCGGAAGGTTTGCAAGCAAGTTTGATTGCTTTTCTCTGAAGTATCGTTGCTAATCAGTTAGCCACTTAGTGCTAGTATGTTCCCAATGAGAAATTATATTGGGACCAAGTGGCACTTAGCAATGACACTGTCAAGGAACGCTATGGACAGCAGAAACATGCAAGAGGAGGAGAGTTTTGTGTCGGAGGTCGTGGATGAGTCTCCTCAGAGGCAGAAGCTTGGTTTGGTGTAGAAGGCTTACAGTCGTACATGTTTGAGCCCTTGCCTCATAACGCTGCCAGTTCTGTTAGCTCTACGCCTGCTGAAGACACAGACGTCCATCCCTGTGAACACTGGGATGTAACTCAGTGGTAAAGTAAATTATTCTTATTTTAACCGTTGCATATATTAGCTGCAACATATGAATAAAGATGCTATGACCGAAAAAATATGATTGACAGATGATATATCATTGGCCGAATTTAGGTGTAAAAGCTGACGTAAGATTTCCCTATGACTTTAATGATTATAACCACAAACGTAGACATTTTACTTCTGGGTTTCATCTTTTTCATGAAACTGATAGCTTGCTTGCTAAAATATGGTTTCTGATTGTTTCACTCTCTTACTTAGACAATAAATTTGTCTGTCTGGAAATCTCTGCATGGTGACAAATGACATGGGCAATCGTGAAATGAAATAAAAACAGTTTTCTGCTGTACTAAATGTTCACTCAATTTCTTCCCCATTTCAAAATCCTATGTGAAAAATAAATAAACATTATAGATAATTTTATTATAAAAGTAACACAAAATAAACTATTATATGTTTTTAAAAACAGGAAAAAGAGTCTGAATAACTTGGCAAATAAAAGTAACGCAAATATTTGCTTTAAATTCAAAGTATTCTGATTAGGTAAAAATTATTATTTCTTCTCAAAGTTATAATTTCTTTGAGAGGGTGGGGGGGTCTATGATTATATAATATGACATTAAAGCAAGATCTAGCTTTACATATGCTGTCTTTTCTGATTCAGGATGAGGAAGCCTTCCCTTGTGTCTCACAGCTAAAAATGAATCATTTTAATTGTATCCACTAGAGGGCGCCCTACGTAGAATGGAGACTGCTACAGTGATAGATTACCCCATAAATAAATACAAAAATAAAAACGTACGATATTATATATTGAGACGTAAAACAATAAAAAATAAAAATTATTATTTTTAAATGATTTATTTGTACTAAAATGATTCTTGCATAAAGACCCAATTTAGCGCACAATATAATAATATGTTATCGCATTATCTTTTTAAGTTATTGTATCTTGATATTTATTTTTTTATACTCAAGTTGGCTACTATTTCAGCACTTCTTTAAACTATTGTTGCAAATTGCCGTAATATAAACTGCGATAGTAACGTAACTAATAAAAAAGAAAAAGAAAGAAAAAAGTTACTTTCATGTGCTGTGAGACCTGCAAGTTCCTTGCATTAATCTAAGCAATGAAATGAAACTTTGGCTTAGATTTTCCAAAAAAGACAGACAGTCTTCCACACATTGACAACGCCCCTTTCATCTCAGCTCAGTAAAACTAACCGCAGGCAAAACACAGCAGTCAGAGAACATAGTGTTTACCAAAAGAGATGGAATACCCCTTTTAATGTGTTTTTTTAAATCCAAAACATTTTTAAACTCTTCCTAGTTTATCTAAATAGGCTGAGAATAAAAAAAAAAATTTGTTTTTCAGCAGACCAACATATTTCAGTGAACCATATAACCAATTCAGGTTTACTCACCGAGTTTGGAGCGTGAAGGAAGTTAATTTGTGTGAACTTTCCAGGAAAGAAAACAAACTATGTGAATAGAGGAAGGAAAAAGCTTCAGAGCTCTTTACGCAGCGGGAATCTTTCCTCAAAGCCCCCTGACTCAAAAAAACAGCCAAAAAACGTCCAATAGTCTCGCGCTCTGTGACCCCGGCTGCAGAACGCGTGTGGGAGGGCTCCTGGAGCAGGGTGTGGTTTCTGCTTGGAGCTGGGCTCCAGGGCTCTGCGTGAGGACAAAACCCAGTGATGGTTAGACTGCACTCAGGCTACATTCAGTGAGTCTAGGAAATGACTTGGGGTGTGTGTGTGTGGGTGTGTGTGTGTGTGTACCTGTCTAGCTCCCAATGTGAGGACAGTTTTTCCTATTTCACCATCAAATTGAGGACCAGTTGTTGCAAAGTGAGGACATTTTGCTGGTGCTCACATGCTATTTTGCTAATAGTTAGGCTTAGGGCTAAGGTGTCATTGGATTAGGGTTAGGGTGATGGTTAGGTTGTTAATGGTTAGGTTTAAGGTTATTTTTATGATTAGGGCATAGAAAGGGTTGAAAAAGACTGAAAATCATCCATCCATTTTCAGACATGCTTAATCCCAAGCGGGGTCGCGAGTTTTGCTGGTGCCTATCTCCAGCTGTCAATGGGCGAGAGGCGGGGTACACCCTGGACAGGTCGCCAGCCCATCGAAAATCAATAGAAGTCAGTGGTAGTCAACACATGGTCCTCACTACGATAGGAGAATGAGTATTTGTGTGTGTGTGTGTGAGTGAGGACCATCTTTCCGATTTCACCATTAGGGCTGGGTATTTGCGCGAAAGTCCTGAATCGATTCGGTTTTGATTCATACAGTTCTAAATCTAATTTCGATTCGATCTGTTTTTACAATAATGAAAGTGGTTCAACTATGGTTCAAAATACTCATGCATTTTATGTTTTTCCTGTCATATTAAACACGAAGTGCAAACTTGTAAATCAGACAGTTTAAGCTTGAGATGTGAACAAAACTGTCTCAAAAGCGCAAAGTTGTCTGTAGCACGAGATGCAAGGCGCCACTCATTATCAATCTAGTGAGAAGTCACCTTAATGTCACATATCCAGGAAATTATCTTTAGCTGTTTTAAATCCAAAATGGTTCCAGACATCAGACTTCAGTTGGGACAGCTTGCTGAGCGGTGTGTTACGTGGGTCGACATTTGCACACGCCTGCTTATTTGAATGTGAACGTCACGTACGTCACTATAAAACTAATCAATCTCATTCCCTACACATCGATTTTGCAAAAATGTAAAGGAATCGATCCAAAATCGATTAAATCGATTTTTTTACCCGGCCCTATTCACCATCAAAATGAGGACCAGTTGTTGCGAAGTGAGGATATTTTGCTGGTGCTCACATGCTATTTTGCTATTAGTTAGGTTTAGGGCTAAGGTGTCATTGGGTTCGGGTGAGGTATATATTGTTAATGGTTAGGTTTAGGGGTAGTTTTATGGTTAGGGCATAGAAAGGGTTGAAAATGACTGAAAAATAGTAGAAGTAAATGGGAGTCAACACATGGTCCTCACTACAATAGAACGATTAAGTGTGTGTTTGTTTGGAGTTTCACATGTGAAAAAATGGGGGAGTAAAAAAAAGAGACAGAGAAGAGGAAGGTCCAGTTAAAAGCAGACAGGAGGAAATTAAAGAGATAAAGACGGGATGAGACCGTAGCAGAAGGGTAAGAGGGTTCAGAATAAGGGCAAGGGTCTCGGAAAGAAGGAAATAGAATGACAGTAATCCAACAGATGGCTCTGCAAAAATAATTCATTCCAGGTCTCCAGGGTTTGGGTTTTTATTATGTCCACATCACAACCACAAACATCAAGGCACTTCCCATGGATTCTATATTGCAGACCAACATATAAAAGGCGTCAAAGTGAATCAGATTCATTATTTTTCACATATTTTCAAAATGTTATATATATTAAAGTATTTGGCCCCACTGAGTCTGAACTTTTGTGCAATTAGAGCTTCAGACATTTGTTGTTGTTTTTTTAAATAATCCAAATATTGCCATTAAAATCGTTTCCCTTGCATAACCTTAACTTAAGGTAGACTGCATCCAGCTCTTACAATATTCTGAGGTCAGGACAGAGACTCAGAGGAACAGGCTATCTGGCTCCGGCCATATGATATGAGGCAGTGTTACAATGAAACATATTAAGTATGGAACACACAAGAAAACACGCTGTCAAAGGAGAGGATGCGGGATGAATAACAGAACTGAAATAGCAACTAAAATCAGAGTGACTCAAACTTGAGGGGATAAATGCTTTGGAGTTGATTAGATGCATGACAATCAGATGCAGCCAATTAACTGAACATACTGCATCTGTGTCTGGACCAAGACTACCAAGACAGAAACAACAACTCACCATAGATTTAAAATCACAGAGAGGAAAATGAAGTAAACACAGGAATCATAACAAAATACAATAATTATGAACCAAATAAACCAAAAAAAAAAACACTCCAAACCACAATGTTACAACAGAACTAAACAATACAGAAACCCCAAAGCCAATTGGAACATGATGTCTCTGACTGTATATTCAAAGCTAAACGTTCTAATTGCTAAAATAGCAGACTGTGTTTCTTATCTTGATTTTATCCCATTTCTCCTGATTGTAATGTCCTTGACTGAAAATCTACACCACCTTGGAGTCTGCAGCCTTTTGGACCCTCTCATGTTTTCTTTCCCAGTTTTAACCTGAAATTAGCTTTATCTATATTCTAGTCACTCTGGTCAGCCTCTCACCTTGGCAAAGAAAAACATGCCCACACCACGATGATGCCATCTTTACAGTATGGGTCCTGTTTTAAGGGGGATGTTGAATTGTTACATTTCTGCCACAAATGGCGAGGCTACTATAAAAAATTTCGATCACATCTGACCAGAAAACCTTATTTGTCCATTGTATCACCTACCTAGATTTTAGTACAGTGAAAGGCTGCACTTAAATGCATGGATGTTTGTTGCAATTAGCAGAATGTACTGTATACAAAAGCTTGACATAGTATTCAAATTTTTATTTCTAAGGAATTCTGAAAACTGCATACATTTCCATCCACTTCAAAATTATTAACCATTTTGTTTTGGTGTCATATAGTTACCAAAGCGAATCCCTGATATTTTTTCATTTTAACACTTAATTCTCTAAAGTTTGTTAACCGTTGCCTTTTCTGTCAATTTATGATTCCCTTTTGGAGGCAGTTCACATCACAGTGTTTGACTTCTTTGTTTGCATTTTTCTGCTATTCATGTTCACCTGGGATGGACTCCTCTCTATTAAAGCTGTGTTTGAACTGTGCTCAGTGTTTGGTTTGAACAGAGGAGCTTGCCCTTTCCTTTTGGGCATAATGCCATTGGCATTTTAATGAAAGTTCAAAACATGCACATCATTTCTTAGAAGTCAAATGATTGGCTTTCTTTCAAAGAGCAATCATGATACAGCAAAACAAGTAACATGAAGAAAAAGAAAAAATCATATCTATGCTATGACGTCAATTTCTGTGTGTTTGTGCTGATACACATCACCGTCCACAGCACAACATGCCTTCTGGCAGTTTCTGCAACACTGGTGTGTTTAGTAAACTCAAAGCCACAATCGGATCCAGATTAACATAGATTTGAACAGATGATAGAAGATAGCAAATGCTGGCCAATGACAGTCCAACGTTTACTATGTTGATTAATCAGAAGAGTGGTGACAAGACTGAGTAAAATCAATACTTAAGATCAGGAAAGATTCAGCCTCTAAATCCCCAGAAAGTACAAAGTTTGCAGAACTACTGTTGTTATGCACCAGTGCAAATATTCAAAATCTTTTAATCTTCGACCTAAGATTTGTTTTCTGTTGTCGTTGCTAACCAGCATAGTGACATCAAGTGAGGTCTGAAGTTATAAGAGCCTGAATTTAAATAAAGAGACACTAATATCCTGACGTATACAAGTTGTATAAGTATACTGTTTTTTGAAAACATTAAAAAATACCTTAAGCATTCTATTTGGATATATGGATATCTAACAAATAATATTAATATAACACTGCCAAAAAGTTGATGACGAAACAATCAACATTCACTTAAAACATCAACAGCTATAAAATAGAAAAAGCCTGTTTGTCTTCTGACCTGCACCATCGTATTATATGTTACCTACACAGCCCCTGTTTTTGAAATGGAATTCTATTCTATTGGTCATATGGAGATGGTTAGTTAGAACGGACACAAGGCAATGAAGAGGGCATTGTTACAACTCAATGTCCCACTCATAATTCCAGCCATTTTTCCTGACTGGAATAACTTAGACCCTAAGGTCAAATGGCTTGGCATGATGTAAACAATTTGAAACCGAAGGGCTGCATGTGAAATAAAGCTAACACAATGCAGAACGCTGAACATTTTTAAAAGGGTTTGATTGTTTATTGCTGGACTTAGTAAAAAAAAAAAAAAAAAAAAAAAGTCACAAGGCGTAATATAAGCAAAAGTAAAAAAGTGATAATTTGGCAAATAGTTTGAGCCTTCTAAGTGCTTTTGCACTTCCAGAAGGGGAAAAGATGTTTAGAGATGTTACCCTCCTATTGACAGGTGCTTGTTACTGCAAGACTCTTCTTCCATCCCAAAAACTGTGAGGATTTTATCTAAATGCTCAAACCAACATGGCAAATCAAATTGTGTGTGCACATGGTCAGCCTTAGCATGTGACATGCTGAGACAGGCGTCTGTTCATATCCGACAAGAAAAGTCTGCAAGTGTTGAGGCATGGGTGAGAGTGGGTCCTGACCGTTTAGCAAGAAGGGTTAGACATGCTTGGTATTTTTCTGTTTTTCCACCATGGGGACTTTGAAACCATTTTTAAATTTCTATTTTAACTGTCTTGACGAGTAAATGAACGAAGGTTCCTTTGTTATGTTAGCTATGCTGAACATGAAAAAACAGTTTCCTATTGTTAGCAGGCTAAACAAGGAGTGGACAGGAAAACAGGTTATAGCCACGCCCAGGGTAGGGTGCTAGTTAACCTCAAATCAAACAGTTAGGTCCCAAATCAGGTTCTTTTTAGTAGTCAAAAAGTGCAAAAAGTATAATCTAAATGATACTGTTCTGAGGTAATGTGCCACTGATGAGTCCAGGGCCTCCCAGTAGTATATAACAAAGCACTAACATACATAATCTGCCACAATTAGTTATCCTTCCCCAAAGTTTTTAAGCAATTCATGACATGGGACATTAGTTCAATTAACTAAAACACATTGTTAGTGGGGTTTATGTAAAATCAAGCAACAAGGAAACAAATGTTCAGAAAAAAGCAGAGGGTATGAATATTGAGCCACGTCTTTCTTGCACCATTAGTGACTCAAATGTCCTTATTAGTGTCATTTTTCTGACTCTGACTGCTGCTGCTGCTGCTTTTAACCATTTCAAGAACTGGAGAAGTCTTTTGGATTACGTAGCTCTTCACGAGATACGAGGAGATGATCGAGAATCTTTATGAGCACCATAAGATGCATTTTTTAATGTTGTCTTGAGGGTAATGTAGGGAGGATGGAATCCCGATATATCTGTACAGTACCAAGTGTACTCACTGAAAGTGAACATTGGCTATGTAGTGTTTGTTTACCAAAATAAATGCATTTTTTAGGGTCTAAATATCTGGAAAAAGTTAATGATTGGTCAAAGAACTATCTCCTTTCATGTTTCCTATGTGTGTGCACTTATTCGGCTGTTTGGTTTAGATGTACTAAGATAAAATGGTTAGAATGTCAAATCAATTAAATTCTTCCTCATTTCTAAGAAACTACTCTCCACCTAGAAATTTACGCTCTACAAGTACCCTCAAGTAATTAATCAATAAATTAACCAGAAGGTAGATCAGAGTTCCACACAAGAGACTTTTAAGCATTCAGAATGCTGAAGGAAGTGAATCTATATCAGCATAGAGGATGCATATACTTAGAATAGCATAACAGTAACAGTCATTGACACTTGTGCATCACGCATTTAAACATTCAAACTATGGTGGTCGTCTTTGCTGGAAATCCAATATTTAATATCAAAGTATTGGAGGGAAAATGAAATACCAATAAAATACAGAACACAAATTCTCAAAGTGTTTGTTTACATCCCTATACTCTTTTATAGAAAATAACCTACAAACAAATACTGGCTTATATACGTAATGTTGTTGAGCCTGCAGTAGAGGATTAAATAGCCTCTGTATGTTAAGCAAATTAACCACACTGCAACACAACTACCAATTCTCTGAGCTTTTCTCACTCCACCAATCTTTCTTCATTGCACATGTTCAAATTGCAAGTTTCTACGATTTTTTTAAACAACTTTGTTTTATTTATTTTCACCTTTATTTTGTCTGTCCTTTGTCAGCCTCCTTCCTACTTGTTGTTAATATCAACATCATACTGATGCAACAAATAGTTCAAACATACAGATACAAATACCTCCAAAGTCAGCACTTGTTTAGCCAACAAAGTGATTCCATCATCTGCAAACTACTGACCCCCACAAAACGCACATACTACCCTACATGCACACGCGTGCAGCAGTGGTAGGAACTGGTTTAACTCCTATGCACAGTGTAAGGTATCCTGCGGATAAAGGCGTTGGACACATTAGACTGTGTATGCTCAAGCAGATATGCACAGCTTGTGTTTATACATCACTGGGAACAGATCCCATTTACAGGCTGTTGTTAGGTTCCTAGTGGCAATGACAATGACCATTTTTAAAAAACTTGGGCACCATATTACATATTTAGTTTGATTAATTTCCAGTGCACATCTGCCTCATGTTTACATATTAGGCTAATTCACTGAAGAAAAAAAAAGAACTTAGAGATCTTCAGCCAGGCAGGAAGCACCCCCAACTTCCTTGTTCCTGTTTCTCACTTGTATGACTGTGTGTGAACATTCATGCTGTTTAAGTAGGAACTTTAAACTTGTGGCAATCAGCAGGAGGCAGGATGAACATTGCAGGAAAAAAAAACGGTGCAACAAAACGCGATAGAAGATAGCAAAGAGTAGGAGAAATGTTATTGGAGGGCAACAAAATTGCGGAAGATTGTATGGACAGAGAGAAACCTTGACAGAAGGATGTGATTGTGGAACAATGCTGGCAGTAAAACTGTTTTCTTCTCCTCCCTCCCTTCCTCTTCTGGAGTGTCAGGCTGTGTTCACACACGCACAGGGATGCAAAACAAACACTTATTATTTTGAGATAGTTCTGAAAGCATCTCCTATTATATCATAAAGGATCAATGTATTAAAACTTTAATTTAATTTGGTGTAGGTTTTTCTTTAGCACCCAAACACTGCCAAAGATTGAGCTAATGCTGCTGCCTGTAGCATTCTAGAGGTATAACGCACCGTATGGTATAAATATGGTATATGGTATATTCAGGATGTACGTCTTGTTTTTTATACACAGAGCGTATACAAAACATGACATTAAAGTCTACTTCAACGCTCTAATAAAAATGCGTGGACTGACTTTTAGAGAAATAAAGATTTATCGTTCTAATCATTCGAGTCTAAAGAAAGGAGAAAACAAGTCAGGAATTCATGCACTAAACACCCTTTCCCTTTCTGCCTTCATATCCACGCCCCACCCTTACAGACAGGATATGTGTGTAAGTACTGCTGGCCATTCTGGACAAAACAAAAGCTCGCATACACACAGTCGGGCATGCTTTTCATTGCATTTGCATCCCCAGATTTTACTTCATTTGAATAAGCACCTGGCCAAACTCAGATGAGAAGAGCAAAAACGGACAGATAAGCTGCAATGAAAATGGCCTAATAAAGGAAAATCGGAGGGAAATGAAAAGATTTTCAACCAGACCAATAAAACTACCAAAATCATGATAGACCATAACTTATTTGAAAAGCTGCTAAGGAACACATTTCTATTCACAGACCAGAAGCACACCTTTCATAGATGTTTTAATAAATATGAAATCGCCAAACCACACACAGGACATCCTTCAACAAAGTATAGTCTCAGTGCTGCAGAATAGTTTTTTAACCCATTGTTTGACCAGTCCTGTTAAGAGCCCACCACATTTAGTAACACTGGCTCTACCATTACTGGATAGGGCCAGTGGAACTTTTAGCCCTTAAATAGTGAGTCTGGATCAGTTGCAAGCTCGCTGGAATTTTGGATCGGGTGTAACAGCGGCCTGGTGGATGAGGAAGCACGTTCCTCCAAATGGAAATTCCGTTGGTTTGCTGCATCTTCCTCACACTGACGGAAAATCACAGGTTAATTTGAAGAAAAAAATGTAATTAATTCCAAAATGGAAGGTTAGGAACCGGTTTGGGATTGGGCCTGTAATCTATTTACCTTCTGTCCCTCTTTGCAGGCACTCCTAAATGCATTTAGTCTTGTTTTCCAAATTAAACACATTCTGGATCTGGCTTTCATGTTTTATTCACTAAAAGAGACATTCCAAATATTTGTATTAACTCTTAAAATATAAATAACATGGATGCATTTATTACAAATGCTAGGCAAAATACTAACTGTGACAGTAGTGGTTTTGAAGACAATTTAAGATTTAAAAAAATGATTAGATTAATTTGTAAAGTGAACGATGTCTTTCTCTTTTGGCTTTCAGGAGTGTGGTGATTATTGTTCTTTATTAATATCAAGATGAATGATTAGAAAAAAATAATATTTCATTTTATTTGGGGAAGGCGAAACAGAATAAATTTGGACCATCAAAGTTGATAACTACTGTATGTGTATGTTTACATCCCGAAATAGGCTGCTTGGCTCTCTTATCTTCCTTCCTTTACGCAAATACTGCAACATACAATGACATATTTCACTAGCCTTCCTTCCTTAGAACAAAGATATTTTCATTATCATCAGCAGTCACTCTAAGTGCTGAATGCAGGCCCTGCACAAACAAACAGACGTAGAGATTATAATTGTTATTTTAGGAATATTCTGTTAAGGCAATGAGTCAGGACAGCTGACAGGGTGTGTGGGCACAACCCTGCTTCCCGTCAGTCAACACACAACCTCTCTGATGACCCAAAGCTCTGTTGGAGGATGTGTGCTTGTGTTGCTCATTCTATATTTAGTTGTAGAAAAACGGAAAGAACACTTTGTCATGAAATTATAAAATGACTATCACCAGCCTCTTACAGTATGATTCAATTTGAGCGAGTTTGCTGCAGAGGACTAATTGTAATCAAGCATTTTATTCTAATTTATTTTTCTAGCTTAGTTAAAGACTGATTTACTGTGTGGTCTGTAAAACAAAAAAACATACAACTTTGAGATGGCTAAAATATGTTAAATAGCTACACATCATTTTCCAAAATTGCCAACATACTTGAAAAAGATTTCTAAGCAATTTCTAAGGCTTTGAGCTTTCAGTGAACCATAGTTAACGCTATTATCTACAAATGGAGAAAACATGCAAAGGAGGTAAACCTAATAAACAACATCTTAAGTGCTGCAGATTTTACCTGTCTAACATAAGTGGTCATTTTCACACTTTATAAAAGAACCAGTTACAATAGACTCCATGGGAGAGCTCAAAGAAGGAAACCACTGTTAACAATTAACTTATTTTAGCTGATCTCCATAAATCCTTTTGGAAGGCATGCGTCCCATTACATCTGGCATTGAACTACCACAGCCATTTGGGCAGAAAAATTGCATTATAGTCTATATTCAAAATGTTGTTTATTGGGAGAATCGCTTTGTTGCTTTGGGACCTGGATGTCCTGGCATGATTATTCAAGCCATGAATTCCTTTCTCTTCCAGAAGTTCCCAAAGGAATTTAACTGGCCTCTAATCTTCGACTATGAGCTCAGGGCTACTTTGGTTTTGGAGGACAATGATCCAAAACACAACAGAAGTCCACTTCTGAATGAATTAATACAAATCAAGCTTCTGGTTCATTAGATTAGCCTGAGAGTCTAGGATAACTTTAAACTGGTTATAAGTGGGGCTTATATACAATCCTATACAGATTTCTTCACTTGGGAGACAGCGTTCGTGAGCTCAAGCAGGAGCAGAGGAGGAATCAGAGTGAGAACAGCTGCTGAGAGCGCTCCATAACCGGTATAATAGATCTAGCTATTCAGCCCCTCTGGAGCTAAGGAACCAAGAGAAGAGAGCTGAGGAGCACAGCGGTAGATCAGAGAGGCCTGCCAGACAAACAGAGCACCGAAGGGCCTGGCTATAATGTACAGACTAACTGCAAAGGATCAAAGGAGTACGGATGTATACAAGTCCGCCGGGGACGACAAAGGTGGGTTAGAGGGGTTGCAGCTTACTATGAGGGGGACAGCGGTATATCAGAGAAGCCTGCAAGGGAGACAGAGCAGGAAGAGGCAGCAGAAGGCCAAGGCTAGATGCTATAGGATAACTGATGAAGGTAGAAAGAGGGCCATTGAGGATTAGAGGAGCCTGCAGGTAGACAAACAGTCCCACTAGGGTTGACTTAAAGCTGCTTTTTCGAAAGCCACTCATATAAAATAAGCACAAATTTCTCAAAACTATATGCTCCAAAAATTGGAGTCATGACCTCAAGTGTATGGAGGACCAGCTCTACCATATTTAAAAATAAATAATGGGCAGAAGTTGACCATCTAAGACAAAAGCCCTTCCTCATTTGCATAATGAGGCAGAAATGCATACAGAAATGTAAAACTCTAAAAAACCCTTTTTATAGTAATATCCACCTGTATATTATATTCGGTACATATCCAGCTGTAAATTTAGTTCATAACAATAGTGATCTATATAGATTATATTCATCTATTA
Source organism: Cyprinodon variegatus (assembly GCF_000732505.1). Taxonomy (NCBI): domain Eukaryota; kingdom Metazoa; phylum Chordata; class Actinopteri; order Cyprinodontiformes; family Cyprinodontidae; genus Cyprinodon; species Cyprinodon variegatus. Next base: position 68,021 of record NW_015152070.1, on the reverse strand, counting down.
GTAAGACTCTGTTTATAATGGTATTCATCTCTATACTCATTCAGTAGAAACCCATGTCCTGTATTTATGGAACCATTATTTATCCTGCACTGGCTGCTATTGCACTTCTGGTTAGACCTAAACTGCATTTTGTTGCCTTATACCTGTACCTGTATAATGACAATAAAGTTGAATCTAATCTAATCTAAAAAATGACATGCAGAAATATATAGCATTGAAGAAATAAATAGGCTAAAAAAATACAAAGGCAGAATAAAGCAGACAAAAATATAACATGCTCATTAATAAATACTTTAAAAATAAGTCATTCATAAATAAAGATTATAACGGACAATAAATAAGTAAGGACATTAATACAAAGGTGAAACTGTTTACAAAAAAGGTGAAAAAATAAAGAAGCTAATTAAAAGAGATATACATATATTTATGTCTCACTGAATAATTTTTATTTATTTGTTTTATTGTATTTTGGGGGGCAATTAATTGTATGCTTTTTTTATTTACTTCTGTATTTATTTTTAAATATGGTAGAGCTGGTCCTCCATACAAATAGTAAAGGGTCTTGAGATACACTAGACCACATTTTGCTTTTAATATTACACCTGCTGTTAATTGATTTTGTAGAAATATTTGTAGACTCACCCAATCCTTTGGGTCATGAGTTGATTCTAGTAAGACATTGGGGTCAAAAGCTGCTTTAAAAGGATGGAACAAACATGCATTTGAGGATGAATCCATTTTTGCACAATGTGTTCCTTGTACAAGGCTTGATAGCTGCTTTGCATAGCTCATATTTAATCCTCGTGAGTGGGTGGTAGGCTAGTTTGCATTTTCGTTACTTGCAAACAGAACTCATCATTCCAGTTAAAGTGTAGGAACATTCTACAAATAATAAACAAATTGATTTTCTCACATAATGTGTTTGGCTTTGGTGGAAGATAAGTATATGTTAGTGTTTGAGTATCAAATACATTCCATTGAAAAAGTATTCATGAGACTTTATTTTTATTTTTTTAATCTGCAAACTTTTTATTTGTTGTAGTTTTTTTTTTTTTGTTGTTGTTTTTTACAATCAAAACTATGAAGGCATGCATATATCCAGTTTCCATTATTCTAATACCCTGCAAAAATCCTCAGCTGGAACTGTACTTCACTGATCTAGCCTTGATAAAAGACTGGCTAGAAGAAAGGCTTGTATGGGGTAAGATAACTGTCAATAAAAACGTTTGCTCTATGTCTGAATTTGCCAATGAAAATCAATATGAAAATGGATTTATTATTAGATTTGTGTTTGTTCCCTGTTGTTGACAACTCTTAATCTGTGAGAAAACATGTTTAGACATTTTATCAATGGTAGTTACAAATTTGCAACAAGACATATTTCTGAATATGACTCTTGAATTCATTGTTGAAAATGTTTGAATCATATCCATTTATTTGTGTGCACATAAATCTGTGATTCACACTTGTAACTTTGTTAATCATATCTTGGCAGGGAATGGTGGCCTACTGTAGTGGTTAGGGCATAGAGCTTGGAATCCTGAGGTTCTGAGTTTGAGCCCGACTGCCACTCTGGGTCTCTGAGCAAAATATCCTTAACCCCACACTGCTCCCCAGCCGCCACACAATAGCAGCCCAAGGGGATGGGTTAAATGCAGAGAGTTAATTTTGTTGCTCTGTACTTGTGAGAGTGTAATGACAAGAAAAGCTGGAGAAAAAAAAAGTATTTGTAAATTTCTGATTCTTACTGCTAAATAAAAATCTTACTACTTGTACTCGTAAATTTGAGATATATTTGCAGATTTGTGATTCAAATTTAATAAATCTGTAATTTTGTAAATTCAATTTATACTCTTAAATTCCTGAATTTGTCATTTGTACTTGCCTTACAAGAAAGCCATAACTTAAAACCTTATATTCATAACTTACAAGCATGTACTCACACAAAGATCTGATGTCTCATGTATTTATTAACTGATAACAAGGAACAAACTAAATTTTTACATTTACATTATTGACTTTCTTTAACAAATTTTAACTTCTGTGTGTACTTCTTAATTGACAGTTATCTTATCCCGTGGCTGGCAGAGATGCCCTATAAACAGAGCGAGGGAGTGTAGGAGCAGACAGATGGGTAGAGGGGGCGAGTTTTTCTGCATGCTGTCCTGCGTTCAAGAGGGCTTGAATAACCAAAGACACCCACGACCACTGCTAGGCGCTCGTTCTGTCATTAAATTCGCGGTTGTGATTAAAAATTGCATTATTGTGATTGCTTAATACGCTTCTTCTGACCTTACCCCTTCTGCACTGCGTCAGATTGTGTGATAAATTATGCATTAATACTTTCAGGCCTCCTGAAGATCTGTCGGAATTATTGACGTAAGACTACCCAGTCTGTTCTCTGTTACTGTTCAGCTCCCTGCCTGGATCTGCTCCCCTTGGCTCAGTATTGGCTTCCCTGGCTCTGACATCCTGACCATCTTACCCCTGAGTACTTGGATTGCCCTGTTAGCTTGATTGACCTCCTAAACCTGACCCAAGTCTGTCCAAACAGAGAAAACCTGCCTAATAAAGTTGTTGAGTAAAAGTTCTGCACACTCCCTGGGTGCCTCCATGCCTGAGGTATCACACCGTGTGCAAACTATTTTTTCTGTGTGTTCCCACATTGGTATGTAGATCATATTTAAATGACAAAACTGTGCAAATGAATGGATATAGGATATCAAAATAAAAAGATTCACCAATTGCAAATAATTTCTGCTTCATAATTAGTACCACTAAAAGTCAGGTACAAACTTACACGCAAAAATACCTGCAGTCATTGTTGCCACAAAGATGGCATTGGTACAAGAAGAATTATTTTCTCCCCTATTTAATAAAACATAATTGTGTATGAAGCATGGTTTTGTTAATTAATTATTTTACTTTGGTTTGTAGCACTTTGAGATAGGCTACAAGGTGCACTACAAATATTGTTCGGTATTATCATGATAATTTTTTTATGATACGGCCACCCTCAAACTGTCTGTAGAACAAATACTCTCCTCATTTTAAATGGCGCCTTAACATTTGCATGGCAAACTTTGCAAATCGCCTGCAACAAGCCCACTTATGCCACATACTAAGAAAAACTGTTAGTGCAATTCAGCGCCTCTTATTTGGAAACTTTGAAGAGTAGGCCCTATGTATAACAAAACAAATGCTTCACATTTCTCTTGATCATTAATTGGGGGCAAAACAAGGCTGTGACAACCTCTTGCTGTGGGTTTGCTTTTCATCAGCATGGACGGGGAAGCTAGTTGGACACAACGGAATCATGTATGGGGAGAATACAGGCTCATATTGGAAGAAAACTGCTAATAGGTTAAAAAAAAGCTTATGACTATTGTTCAACTTTGAACTGAGGTTCACCTTCCAGCAATAGCCATACTATTTAGGAGTGTGGCTGTTGCTGGAAGGTGAATCTTTTTTTTCTTTTTTTTTCAAATCAAAGCATATTTCTGCTTAGAATGGCCCAAATTTAAGACCAGATTTAAGACCTGACCTGCCACCGCATTCTGAAGCATCAACAAAGTGCTAAACAAAATGCAAGAAAAGAAAACACTTAGGAAAGTTATTGCAGTGGCGTAAAAAGGGTACGTCACAAAGGGCTGTTCTAAAAATGTAAGCTCATAAGTGAAAGGAAATACTAAACTTATGGGCTTTTAACTTCGATTTAAAGCAAATTAGGGTTTGAGCACTTCTAAGGTTTCTAGGGGTTTGTTGAAGGTTAGTGGAGCAGAAGACCTGAAAAAAACTCGTCTATGGTTGTTTCTAGGTAAGCAGAGTAAGGAAGACTCTAAAACAAAACTATTACATTTTAAAGCCTTTTCAAATACTACTTTCATTAATCATACAAAATTAATGAAAAGTCTGATACTCATGACACTCCGAAAGCCAATTTTAAAAAATAATTAAAAAAATAATAATTTAAATCAGATTTTTACAAGCAGAGACATCTCAGATGTTTCTTGCACTTTTCTTAGAAATTATAGATTCATTTTTAGATTTTTACAAGCAGAGACATCTCAGATGTTTCTTGCACTTTTCTTAGAAATTATAGATTCATTTTTCAGAAATCTTAATAAAATAAAAAAATAAACCCTCATCACCCAGATTCACAGTTGTGGTCTGTATAAAAATTTCCTCCAACTGTGTCATCCTTATATATCTGCAGGACTTGCACATACAGTACTGGAGTCACAGCCACTGCAATTTGAGTGGCTCTCCAGTGTTGGGGCTGTCCCTAAGCTGTCGGCTATGATATAACAATATGTCCTAGGAAGACACACATATTTTAGCACATGCTAACAATTATTCAATCATACAAAGTTGTATTACTTCAGCATGACAGTAATACACTATATATAAAAAAATATTTATCTCCCAATAAATTTAGAAGCTGATCTTTAATTTGTATTCTATGTGCAGTATCAGTATCAGTAGTATAGCATGTTTCTGATTGGAGAAAAAATACTTATTCCAATTTTCCACAAGCTCCCCAAGACTTGAAGTAAAAGACCTAAGAGGTCTAAGTGGTTGATAGACTGACAACAAGTCTGCAATGCATTTTGGAGTTAATTGAAGGATTTAGGAAGTATTTTAAAGTCTGTTCTCTGAGATACAAAGAGCCAGTGTAAGGACTTTAGAACTAGGTAGATGTGCTCTACTTTCTAAGTCAACATTCTTGATCAACTGCAGCTGTCTGATCGTTGCAGTAATCTATTCTATTGAAGATAAACACGTGCATTTGTTTTTAAGATCCTGCAGATATGCAGTCATCTAATCCTTAAAGTGTCTTGTTAAAATATATTTGGAAGAAATGACCCAAAATGACTGTTGCAGCTGATTATTTATTGGAGAAACAGCCGCATGATGAGAGGAAGGAGAAGCCTGAAATTGAATCAGATTAAAGAAACAAATAAAAGATGTGATTTCTGAATTTTTTTTCCCATATTAGTGTTTAATGTACAACATGTGTAGGAGAGTAAATAAATATTGTCGCTCCTTGTTAATTTTCAACCAATAATGGTTGGAAATTACCTTTCAGTGGTAGATCTTAAGTATCTTTTTGGACAAAGTTTATGTTTATCAGTAGTCTCACTGCACTGCACTGCACTCACTACTTAAGTAATATTTATAATATCACTAAATTAAAATCTTTTGGTACTCTATCCTACTTAAGTAACTTTATTGAACAAAGAGCAGTCATGTTTAACCAGAAAAACACACATCTAGAGCTCATGTTTAAGTGAGAATTGCATGTCATCAAGGTTTGTGTACATGTAAAACAAGGTGACCAGAGACTTTTGGCAATGCTGCGTGTTGACTGCTGTAGGTAAAAGTTCTTTAGCATTTATGGTAACGAAAAGCTTTAGTGGGTTTTTTTTTTCTATTATTGTTTTATTTATTTTTTTAAAGTTACTTTTGTATATTTTATTATAGTCTTAAAATAGCAGAATTTATGCACAACTTTTTATTTTTTTGTTACGATTATTACATAATCTGTAATGCCATATTAGCTACTTCAGAAGTTTTTATGAAATACCTCTTTATTCTTATTGGGGTCATTTCTTGGTTCACTACTTTTAAGTTTTTCTTGAATGAAAAGTGTGATAAAGTTGCTGTCTTCTTACTTGGTTACAATTTTTGGCAACTCTACTCACCTCTGGTCAGATTAAATGAACATTCTGCTTGTGGTTTTAGCTCATTGTTATCGAGGCGGTTTCAACTTACATGGCCAAGACACACCCTTCTGCTTCTGCACAGGGCCTACTTCCTTTTTCCTCTTTATTTGGGGGATTGTTGTCAAAACACACAAGAACACAAACGCTTTGGGATCAAAGCGAGAAACAGTTTTTTCACAGTTTCACTATCAAAGTGAGGATTTTGTTAAACAGTAAAAAAAATTTAGAAAAACCTGTTTATGCAAATAGTAGAAAATTAGTTAATTTTCCTCTGTCGTTCACAGTTGTTGGAGAGAACATTTAAAAAGATACTGACACGATACAGTATTTTCTAAAACAAATTTTAGAAAGAATATTATAAACGTAAGTAAACAGAAGTTCTGTATAAGTAGTTGAATACTGTTTAAATCTCTGGTATTCACAGCATTAAAATTGGAAATAGCTTAAAATTTATATAGAAAGTGAAAAATAATCAACATTTAAATCAAAAATGAAATAAATGGGAATAGATGATGAATAAATTGAATTAAAAAATCTAAACAATCATGTGAAATGTTCAGCAACCTATCCTCAGCCATGCTCTGTTTTTCTATAAACATAAGGGGATCAAACTGGAGAGATTCTCTTTGCTATCTTGATTTTCCCTGTGTTTTGTTAGAGCTGTTATGTCCTATATACTTTTGAGAAAAAAAGAAGTAAAGCTACAGATATTTGTGTTGAAATTCAGTGATTAAAGGTAAAAGTCCTCAGAAAATAAATAAATACCCATCCATCCATCTTCTGACACGCTTTATCCCAAGTGGGGTCGCGAGGGGTGCTGGTGCCTAACTCCAGCTGTCAACGGGCGAGAGGCGGGGTCCACCCTGGACAGGTCGCCAGTCCATTGCAGGGCAACACAGAGACAAACAGGACAAACAACCATTCACCCACACACTCACACCTATGGAGAACTTAGAGAAGCCAATTAACCTAACACCCAAGTTCCAAAAACTCCTTTCAGAGAGATGCTTTACCTCCGCCACCCCAATCCCCACCCCCCAGGTACAACAGACCCGCACGGGCCCCATACATACACACTTAAGTCCAGCAACTTCTCAGCAACAATTTATTAACTAACAGTATTTTCTTAAACACAAAACAGAACAGTATGGGTCTTTTATTTTCAATACTTTCAATCTTGTAGCCTTGAACATCGGTTGGGCTTTCTGTTTTTCATGGGACTTCAGCATACAGTGCACCTCGCCACGATGTTATCATTCCTCACCATGGCCGGTTCTAGACAGGTGCCAATGGGGGCCAGAAATTCTAATGATGATATGCGCTGGAAAAGACATGGTTTCTGACAGGTCCTTTGGAACTACTTTATTATCTTTACAAATTCTGTTTTACTAATTATTCAAAAACAATAAGGTGATAGCTTCAGTGGTATTGAGATAGGATCCCAGTTTTCATCTCCTAAATGTCTTTTTTCACAACAAATAAAAAAAAATCCTCTAATTTTTACAGATGAATTTAACAGTTTCTCTTGAGTTCAAATTCAAATTTTATAGAAAACTGTAGTTTTAACTTAAATAAAGTCAAAAATATGTAAAATTCCTAAATTATGAATGTATATTGACCTCATAAGAAATTAAATTTTCTATTGAACCTAATTGAAAAGAAATTTCACTTCATGCAGCTCTCTTAATATATTTGAATCCTTCACCCTAATTTTTTATTTCATGCTTTTCTGGGCCCCGATGAAAACACGCTGGCCCCCTCCTGGCCCCCTGGTACGTTTGGTCTAGATCTGCCACTGTTCCTCCCCTTCACTAGAAGTGGATATACTTTAGTATATTCTGCTATAAAATTAGTGCTATATTTTCATTTTTTACTCGAGGATTCAAATTCTGGCGTTTCACAGGGTGCACAGCTTTGAGAGGTAACTAGATGACTGCCAGAGAGTAACGCAAAAGTTATCGGGCTGATCCAATCAGCTCTCTGACAACCAGTCGTCTGGAACACTTGTTGAACAGAGTATCGCTTTGGACAGACACGCTGCACAGGTTTCACAAGTAACCTCCTCCCTACACTCTGCGCTCTCTTGTTGTTTGCACAATCGAAGTAGTTCTTATCGCACATGATGCATTAATTATTGCTTGCCCGCTCTCACTCGCATTAAAAAGCATCACCTCGCAGAGTTTAAATTCCGGGATAATTTATCCGACTCTCGGGCATCCGTGAACAACTATCTATATCAGGGAGATTCCCGGAACTTCCCAGAGACTTGGGATGTCTGCTAACAGTCACGTTTTTGGACCGTGGTTGGAAGCCGGAGTACCTGGAGAGAACCCACGCATGCTCAAGGAGAACATGCAAACTCCATGCAGAAAGACCCTGGGCCGGGAATCGAACCCACAACCTTCTTGCTGCAAGGCAGCAGGGCTAACTACTGCAGCACTGAAAATGGATGGATTCTATAAAAGAAAAACAATAATAATAATAATAAATACACAAATAAACAAACAACAGGTTTACTGAAAATTCTGAAAACTGAAAATTTTCTAAACCTGAAATCATTTAAATCAATGAAATTATTGAATCAGGGTCCATTTCCAACCTTAGGTTGGATCAATTAGATTCGAGTTTGTTAAACCTGCCCATTGAAACGGACCGTGAATATGAGTACACCAAAATAGAGATTCAAGACGATACCACCCCCTAGTGGACATATGGGTTACTTTAATATCAACATATTTCACAAGAAAAAAAATATAATCAAAATGTTAATGAAGATTATTTCAGAAAAAAAAAGAATTTCAAAATCAATGTGCCTCTCGTGTTTTTTCACCCAAAAGAAACAAGAAAAAATTACGAATAAATATCAGGCCGTTCTGCGCGGAACCTTTGAAAGGGAAGGATATAGTGGGAGGACCTTAATGGAAAGATGGCTGACGTCCCAGAAAACGCACCAGAACGTAAGAGTTTTTGTTTTTTGTTTTTTATGTAATACACTATAGAAATTATTGTGACAAGTTTTATATTTAGTCCGTGTTGAAATATGGCGTTAACATGGGCTGATTTGAGGTTATAAAAATAGTTTCAGCATCTTAACCTCCGCTTTTTCTCTGAATTATTATTACAATGGTTGTAAATATCAAACAGTGTGTCAACAGCGTGACGACGTCAGAGAAAAGTGTGAATAAAACTGCTGAAGCATTGGAACAAATAATTATATTAAAGATTTTTATTTCCAGGCTTAAGTTAAACATGTTTACAGTATAAACTAACTGACCCTTTATCCCCTCAGACTGCCCAGGCACTTCAAGTGAACAAGCAGGAAAGTCTGCATCATGTGAGGGCTGCCCCAACCAGCAGCTCTGTGCCTCTGGAGCCACAAAAGCCCCTGACCCTGGTAACCCCCCCAACTTTTATTCATATCTTTAACAGTATTACTGAAACATCAAACTATTTACCTCAATCTTTTACTCTCTACAGCTATTGCAGAAATAGGGGAAAAACTGTCAGTGGTCAAACACAAGATCCTGGTTCTGTCAGGAAAAGGAGGAGTTGGGAAAAGTACCTTCAGTGCTCACCTGGCCCATTGCCTGGCATCTGACGGCACCAAGGAGGTAACAATGTGTTGTCAGTGTAATCTGCCATTGACTTTGCAGGGCATCAGTCCCAACTTCTTAAAGTAGCCTATATGTGCTTGCATTGTTTAGATTGGGTTT
>NW_015152070.1:34457-54849 GCF_000732505.1 Cyprinodon variegatus | reverse complement strand
GATCTCCCACAGCCATCATTTTGACGGCTCTATTAGTTGCATTGTAAACTCTTCCCGTGGTTGATTGATGTTTGGTAGCGTTGCCTAGCAGCCAACATTCTAGTTAGAACTCTTTGGCTAATACGGAAAAATGGCTTTCAGAAGAAATCTAACAGCGAAACAGGCTTTAGAAATGCTTAAAGATATTGATGATAGTGATTCATGCGGAGGGGGAGAGACCGATGAGGAGGACTGGGGAGGAAACAGCTCAGTTTCTGACAGTGAGTCCGAGGATGATCACTCACCCCTGGGAAAACGCAGACGTATCAGTGACCCCTCAGGCAAAAGTGAAACTTTTGTTCAAGCACTGCCCACACCTCAGCCGGTACACTCAGCGGCCCAGTAGCCAAACCAGAGCCCGTAGTCTACTATAATCACACACAGGTCGGTGTGGATGTGTCGGATCAGATGATTAAAAGGATTCTGTAAGTGAAGGTGGCCTGTGGCTGTAATTTAGGATCTATGTTATATCAGCTATAAATGCATTGGTTTTGTTCAGGAGCTGTTTGAGTCACTTTTTCACTCAGAGATTTTATCCTTGAGCTGGTAAAACAGTTGAGGGCAAACAGCAGGTTTCCAGCCCCTCTGCTGCTGCAGAGCAGCTTTGGCGAGGCACAGAAACAGCGCCAGATGCTTCAGTGCTGCACAAAAAACGCTCATATTACCTTTGTCATAAATGTGAAAAGGTGGTCTGTGGGAAATGTTTCGGGTGAATCAATCAATTTCTGTAAATAAAATTGTAATTTCAAACTTTGAACCTGTGTAGTAAAACAGTGTTACTCTACTGATTTATTTTTAATACAAATTTAGAACACAAATAATAATAGAATACAATACAGCCTTTGAAAAAAATATATTAGATCTGTTTTAAAGCTACAGTGTGTAATAATTACAGGGATATACAGTCAGAAATGTAATATATTATACATAACTATGTTATTTATCATCATCTACGAGCTCAGCCTCTTAACCTTAATATTTGCGTTGCCTTAGAATTCGTTATTTATAATTACATAGGAGCGGGTCTCGCAGCCATGGAGGCAGACATCTTTGCGCTACGGCAATGCAGAGCCAACAAACTAGCGATTGCGAGATCGCCCATTACGCTCGAAAGTAACTACGGCAAGTTGAGAGAGATGAACTGAGACAGTACTGAAATCTATACCCTACACAGACTAATGAAATACTATCTGTAAAATTATCTATGTAAACAAACCTCATCACTTGAGAAGGTAGGTGATGTGCACGTCGTGGAAGACATTTTGTCCCGTAACGCTCGCCGTACTGTTGGGGGGGAGAAGCGGTGGGGGTGAGATGTTCATGTTGCTGCGGTCTGCAGTCTGGACGTTAGATGTCACTGAAAATTACACACTGTAGCTTTAAGGTTTACATATCCACAATGGGTTTATATCGCACACTAGAACCATCTCAGTTGATGACATCATCACTACTCATTTGTTCCATTGTGAAAAATGTCACCCGTCAAATTGACGGCCAGTGGGAGCTCTAGTAAGATCAGAATTCTGGGAGTTCTAGTGTTAAATACACATGAACATAAATTCAACACACTGTAGTAAAAAAATAAGTAAATAGACGCAGAAGATGTCTTTCAGTCATCAATGCACACATTCAGCGACACACAGGAGCTCTTTCAAGCTGGGCACCATTTCATTCACAACACCTGTCCCATCAACGAGGAACCAGAATCAGAAATATTTTAATAATCCCAGGGAGAAATTACTTTTGTTACATTACTCCATCTGTAATAGAGTGACTATAGGACCAGTTTGATTAAACACAATTTCATACAATATGTATCATTATGGGGACCCATCTCGCCATCAGTTTGGGGGTCTTTGGCCTGGAAAACATTGAAGACCTCTTCCTTAAAGATATGCTTTTAACGAAGTATAAGTTTATGCAATGTATTTATTGCAAATTACTCTTTAAAATGCAATTTTGGTTGGCTGCAGTTTCCAAATTGTCATGAAATCCGGCTTTGGCTGCTGACAATATTTTCCGTCTGTTGATTGGAGCTTCAGTTAATAACTAATTCAGGTGATGAAGCTTAAGAAGCAAAGGATGCAGGATTGTTGAAATTTCCAGAACATTTATTTATTTCCCTAATTTGAAAGAGTGAAATAAATAAATAAATAAATACTCAATTATTCTCACTCATAGTGAGAGTTTATTATTAAAAAATATTTTCATTGCAATATTTTAAAGTAATAATAACATTTCTGATTAAGAAAATAATGAAGAAACAGTTTGGTGTTGTTTGATTTAATAATAGTTTTCAAACCTAACTTGACCACTAGAGGTCACTTTTGACTAAGTATTTTAGAAGAAAGGTATGCATGGTTAGGAAAAAAAAAATCCAATTCTTATTCTATAATAGTTGTATATATTTTAGAATTATGAATGTATTGGATTTATCCACACTGATGTAAAACCACAAATTGGAAGAAGTTAGATTTTAAATCCAAGACAAAAAACACATAATAGTTCTTTCATGTGTTTTGATTTCTTTTTAATTAATTATTAAAGAAGCCCCTTTTATTTGTTGTAATGATAAACATCCGTTCTGTATTTTAGCATTTAAGGTCTTATGAGTTACATGTGTCTTCACATAATATGCATGCATTATGATTCTTTTTGTTTAACACAACTTAACTGAAACTGTTTGAGTCTAAAACCTCTTTTCTTTAATTCCAATTTGACCAAAATAATCATCATGAGAGGAAATGAAATTTAATTGGTTCTGGTTGAGCTGGCTTGGGAACAGCGCACACCCGTCTCCTGCTGCAGACAGTGTCTTTGTTGTTCCACCCAAAGAGAAAAAGAAACCCAACATAGCAGCTGTTCCCACATAGGAAAACTGAAAGTGAAAGTTTTGGAAATGTGGCCAAGCCTTTACCAACAGATCCAGCACCCGCCCTTTTCTGTAAACAGGTGTCGGTTTCTAAAAAATCTTGTTTTTTATTAGGAGTGCTCACATGGGAGCGTCGTAGAGGAATGTCTTCTAAAAAGCTGTTAGATAAAAACGTCCAGTGTCATTTCCAACATAACCGCTTTTTTATTTCAAAAATATTCCCAACCTTGTTTTCTTTCCACAAAAATCTGCATCTCAAATGTGTTGAAAAGCAGATGAGATCCAGATTTTGTGACTCTGACCCCCACTGACATACGCTCCCATGCTACAGCTCTTGAGACTTGCTTCTACTTCTAATGAAACTGAAGATCAGAATGTTGATGATGCATGACTTATAACTTCGGTTTGCATACTTTCGATGTATTTCAGTTGATCCATTTTGTTTGATAGATTTTAATATGAAAATGTTCTTTGGGGCAAAATAAGGAGACGGTTTCTGCATGCAGCATGGGTTGATATGATACTGTTGGGTCTTGAAGAGGTTCTTGAACTCTGTGTGGCAAAATAAAATAATTCTTCCCAAGTAAAACTTAGAACTTCTGACAACTAAACTGTCATTCACTTCATAAATGCGACACACGTTCATACTAACCTTGGATAGAAATGGAGGTTTAGTTTCAAAAGTTTCCTGAAGACCACTCCTCATGTGACGCTCACAAGATCATTTCACCATGGTAGAGTAACATGCAAAGATTCTTGATTGTCTTTAGCTTGGTAAAGGCACTAATGGCTTACAGTCCCTTGATGATTAGATTGACAAAATAGTGAGTCTTTGCAAGAGCATTCGGCTGTATGGGAGATGATACATGAAGCACTTCATCGGCTGACATCAGAGATACTCACTGCTAGTGGCCAGTGGTAGCCACTAAGCTCAACAAACTGATGGGTGACAAATGTTATTTCACACTAAATCATGAGCAGACTTGAGCCCCATTCTAAAACGTCTGCAGGGTCTTCCAGTACAGGCGTCAGGACAAGTTAGGAGGGTGTTACATTAGAAAGGGCAGTGACCATAGTGCACCAGGGGTATGGTGTCGGATTGGTTTAGGTACAGCCTGTTTTGTCTTTAACAATGCAAGTGCAAGCCAGTCATTTTCGTTGCATGACCCATTATGTTACCTTGTCTGCTATTTTAAGACTTAAGTATGAAATACTGTAAGATTTTGCATGTTTTCTTTGAAAAACAAACACGGCCTATTGTGTGAGAGTGTGTGTTTGCCACTGGGAAACGGTTAGAGCTGCTGCAGCTGCTAGGTGCCTCAATATTGTAAGAAAACTGTGTTTTACTAAGAGACTGGAATCATATGAACTGGACAGATTTCCAAGATGGTGAGCTACCTCTAGACTAGAGCTGCCCAAAGTTTTCCCTCTGGGGCCGCTGCCCTGGAGGTTTTAGAATTTTCCCTGCTTCAGCATAGCTGATTTTCATGGATTGCTGATAATTAGGCTTTTGCTGAACCTTATTCATCAGAATAAACTGTGCAGAAGCAGAAAAAAACTCTAAAACCCGCAGGACAGAAGCCTTCAAGCACTGATCTGGAACTTGGGCCTCTGACTAGTTTTAACTGCGGTAGGAAGCTCTGCGGCCTTGTCACTTACACACACTTACATTCACCAAAGCCGTCTGAAAAACCTCCTCTTTTCAGCCAGGTGAACAATCCCTCCTTTAACGACAGACCCTGAACAATCATAGACAGGTTTCAGATATTACAGGCTAAAAATGGAACCAAACAACCCAGTTTCAATTTGCATGTTTCCAAGCAATACAAGGCCTTGTCTATAAAAAGCCTCAAACTCACTGCGGATCCAGATATTTGAATTGAGAAAGCTTCCTGGAGAGGTAGCGAAATGTCTTCAAACCTTGGAAACCAAGCCTAGTGGATTGTTTTCTAAACTTTTGTGGAAAGTCTGAAAAATTCTATTTTTGTTGGGCTCATTGAATAGTTTAATCCCTGAACACTGAAACACCTCTTTATCGATTTAAGAAGTTGTGGAATCAATACCATCATATAGACTAAGTACTGAATATTTTTGGGAGAACTGTTCATTGGAAGTTTGAACTAATTCAAACATCTGCACCAGAGCATCTTGTATTTATTGATTTGTTTTTAGTAACTTTTGACAGAAATAGAGGTGTAGTTTGGATTTATATACTGTGATGCAATAGAAAGACAAGTAGTTGAATTTATGATGGATTTACTTAGCAGTGAAGGGCTTTCACTACAGGAAGATCAAAGAGAGACACAGATTTGTAGTGAGACTATGTAAATGGTAAAAGTCCTGTACTAATATAGTGTTTTTTTAAGTCAGCAGACTTGACCAAAGTGCTTTACGCTACATTTAGTCATTCACGCACACACACACACACTGATGGTGGCTAGCCACATTGTAGCCACAGCTGCCCAATAACAGAGGCGGGGCTGCTGTACACTGGCGTCAGTAGGCAATGCAGGTGAAGTGTCTTGCCCAAGGTCTCAACGACACAGAAAGCCTTCGAATTGGAGGGAAAAATTCTGCACCCTACGCCCCTGTCACCCCATGTGGTCATTAGATGGTTATGTCGGACAGAGTTGGGTATCATCAGCATAGCAGTGATATAATAATATATGGTGGTGTCGATGAGTATACAGTAAAGAGAAAAATGTCCCATTACTGAGCATTGAGAGAACCCTGGGTTGAATTGCTGCCACTGAAATTATGTAACAGGTTGGTCTGCTGTAGAGTTTTCTAACTACCAACAATTATTTTTAACCTATGATTTCTTTCCTTCATTGATTATATTACACCCCATGTATTACACTTTTATGCTTGTTACTGTTTTTAGGTTGCACTGCTAGACGTGGATATATGTGGTCCATCCATTCCCAGGATTATGGGCCTGGAGGGAGAGCAGGTACGTTTGGCTGCATGTTAGAAACCTGCAGAAAAATGCAAGGAAGATGTTTTACCTTTATTTTGGGTTTGCCTGTAGGTTCATCAGAGCGGCTCTGGCTGGTCTCCTGTGGTGAGTCACACTTAACCAACTTTCAATTGTGTTGTTTTTGTTTGTAGGGAATTTCTTGCGATATAAATCCCTTATTTTGTTTGCATTTGTTTCAGTATGTGGATGACAACCTTGCAGTCATGTCTATCGGCTTCCTTCTCAGCAGTCCTGACGATGCTGTGATCTGGAGAGGGCCCAAGAAAAACGGTGTGCTGAATCACAGTAGATCTGTTGGTACAGCTGTGAGTGTAAGTTTTCCTCATTTACCAACGCTGTCTGTTCCGATTCAGGGATGATCAAGCAGTTTTTACGGGACGTCGACTGGGGGGAGCTGGATTACCTTGTCATAGATACTCCACCTGGCACCTCTGATGAACACTTGTCAATAGTGCAGTACCTCAGCTCCACCAATGTGGATGGAGCTGTCATCATCACCACGCCACAGGTACACAATGCCACTATGAAACTCCTAGGTTTTTTTTTTCTTTTTAGAGTTCTGAAAGTATATAGTCTCGTTAGGATTTTTCTTATCTTTTACAGCATAGAACCTGCTGTATTGTAGGTTGTTAAAAGTTAGTTTGAACCAGGTTTACTGCTTGCTTTGAACACACCAGGTTTCCTAAATACACCGACGGTTAAGAATCAAACCATCAGCCACAAGTTTTGTTGGAGCCTTTTTAAACACTAAATTTTGAATTAAAAGCATTAAACAAAACTCTGATCATTTAGAATTTAAATGAAATGGAAATTCTTGTCCACTGTACGTTGTACTTTAATAAATCCCATAAAGAGAAAGTTGAATATTAATAGATATAAGTTTTAAAATAGGTGAATGTAAATACATTGTAGTAACAAATTTACCTTTAAACACACCTGTCTGTTTTTAACTTATTCATGCTTGAAAAGGGATTTTTAAACTCTCCTACCTGATATATTTGGTGTATAATTAAAACTGAAGTATATTTTTTATTACAAATAATTCCTTCTACATCACTGTTATGGCATCTTTAGGTCTTTGTGTTCTTATTTAACCAAAACCAAACTAGGTATTGGCATTGCCTACACATTTAGGCTATTTAAGCTGGAGAAAAGTGATGCCTCTTCCATCTTCAAATCAATACAAAAAGCCAATCAGTGAAAGATATGTAATAGTTTATAGGAAGCTGTGAGAAACACTTCAAATAGACTCCAGTGAAGAAATAAGGTTGTAAAACAACAAAATCTAGATTATGTGTCTGAAGTGAAATTTGTGTCCATAGAAATCCTGCTCCATGAAAACACACACACTTTGGATTCATGGCTTAAAAAGTCACTTAGTCTGGTTAATCATTTGATCTGTTAAAGCAGGTAGCGCCTGATATATAAAAGGTTAACCCTGATATTAAACATGCCTTCGCTTCAGCATGCAGATAGCCAAAACAAAAAAGGAGAACTTGTTTTGAGGAAACGCTCAGAAATAAAATTTTTCGGCTGTCCTCACAGCATTAAAGCGGTTCTGTATCAAAGCTTCTTTTTTCATTTTTTTTCGGGTGGGTGGGGTATTTTCTTTTCAACAAATTTTGGCTGCTTAAATAATAACTAAATGAAGAGAAAAAAAGAGTTCAAATCAAACGATTAGCAGAATATTTATTGGCTGGTGTGAAGGGAAATTGATTATGACATTTTTTATGGGTGATCTACGTGTAATTATCTAAATGTCCTTTTGGCGTTTCTGTTCAGCTTGTTTTCAGCCTTAGCAAGGATGCTGATGTCCCAGCATCCTCCATTTTTTATGTTTAGATTAGATGTGAAATTGTGCAGAACTTGCTGTTTAAATACAACAATGATTGCTAAACACAAAAGCCGAATATTGTCAAGGAGTGGATAAAAACGGTTTCTGGAAAAGCTACATATTGTCAAGGAGTGGATAAAAACGGTTTCTGGAAAAGCTACAATGTCATTCCTATTAAAAAAGCAGGGATAGTATGAGTAAACCAACCTAGTATATGTTTATATCTGAGCCTGTTTGCTTAGGTTTTACCATGTTGTGGATGAGAAAAATATCCATCATGAGAAAAGATTGATTTGGCTTCTGACCCTACCTGTATATCTCAGCATGCAGGGATTTAAAAAAAAAATTGTTCCTATTCTTTCAATATCTTAAATTTTTACTTTGTCACATATTAGGGTTTCAGGTACAATTTTAGCATCAGGCAAAGCTTAATAAGAACACAATGCTGTGTTTTTTAAGTTGTGATTTCAGGTATTAAGGGACAAAGCTATCCAATCCAAAATGGCTCCTTATGGAAAGTGTTTTCTTGTAGAATTGGAACAGGGGGCTGTCTACAAGTTTAACTTCAAGTTTAACTTCTCTCAGCCAGTAAGTGACACGGTTGTGCTCACCTGCTGTGATTCCATCCTTCTATTGCACCATTTGCTCGATAAGCCGACCTGGCAACCAGCTGCCATTTATTTCTTCTAGACTTACCCGTCTAGAAGAAAAGTTACAATCTCTGTTTCTCTTTCCATGTGCTTCCTTTAAGTACATCTCGCGTTGTTCCAGGGCCGTACCTCTGGCCACCTGTAATATTTGAGAACCCTCCCATTACAAGGCGAAATTTGGGAAGGGTTGAGAACAGTCAAAGCAGCACACTGGCAGCTACAGTGACACAAACATGGAGGGCAGAGTAATCCTATTGATGAAGTGGTAGAATGAAGCAGAGGATTTCTCTTCACCATATTCACCAGAAAGGAAGGGCAATCTTTACCTCCACCTCATTTTCTCCCACATATAATAGCTCTTGTAGGGACCGTCAATAAATATCGGAACCAGACAAAAATTAACTTTCATCTCTTGTGACCCGTTCACACAGAAATAATGTAAAATCATTATTTTCAGATTGGGAATCTAAGAAACACTACCGTTTGTCCAGTTTTAATATATTTCCTATTTTTTTCCAATTATTTTTCTCTATAAAATTAATGTGTGGGTTTTCTTTTTTGCCAACAGCTTTTAGATCATGCGACTGCTTGACACAAAACTTATGTTAAATCATTTTATCAGTCATTTTAATACATTTACATTTTATTACCGTAACTTTTATATTGGAGCAAACTATTTTCATTTTCCTTTTATGACAATCATTTAATTTATTATCCGTCCCTAAGCAAAACTACACTTCCTGACATCAAGCCTAGAAGTAAATATTTATTTTATATATATATATTTTATATAGTCTATATAATTTTTACCGGTAAACATTTTTAAATATTTATAATACTTACATACTATAATAGTTTTTTAGTAAAATTAATACTATTATTTTGTGCCACTTCAGATAAAGCATTACTTTTTGAAAAATGTATCATTATGATGAAAAAGTTATATCTGTTACCTTTATATAAACCAAGAAGTTGCCTGTTGGATAAATGTCTCCAAAACAACACAATATAACCTAATCTAAAGGAATTAAGGAACAAATGAGAAAACTTCTGACAAAGAATTAACAAGGTGTAACATTGGCTGTTGCTGAGGCGCTTACTCTGAGCTTATTTACAATTCTTTTTTCCTGGATCACTTTTTAAATAACACTTCTAATAAACAAATCTCTAACCAGACTTACTGTAAACCTTAGCATAATTTAAGCTGCATTTAGCAGAGAAAAGCTATGCAGAGTTATGCAGCGCTGTGGCTCACGTTGCAATCAACATCAAAAGAATGAGGATAAACCAAGAAAAACATTTCCCGTCGGTTCTTCTACCTCAGTGATATCTGTGAAGTTATGCTTTATGCCATGTGGGTTTTTATCAGAAAGGGTGTGTCCTTGCTTGTGGTCCGGTGGCCTGCTGCTCTTATAGCCATGATTAAAGATGTTTGCCTTTGTCAAATCTGGCACTTGAGATGAGTAGAATTTCAATTATTATCTAGTCTAGCATGTGGGGAGTGTTGGCTTTGTGGTTAGAGCAGTGAGCTTGTGCTCTGAGAGTTGCAAGTACGCGGTTTTATCCCTACAGCCTCCACTCCGGGTTATTGTGCAAAACCCCACACTGCGCCCCGGGCGCCACACAATGGCAGCCAACTGCTTACCCAGATGATGATTCAAATGCAGAGAGTGAATTTCCCTATCGTGGGACAATAAATTTACATTTACATATCTATACAGGCCATCGTACCTGTTTAGGTTGCCCAATATATTCTCATTCTTTTCCCCTAACCTTGTGAATTGCAGTGTGAAGATATCTGCTTCAGCTATTTTAACTCCTGATTGAGCTTGAATAAAATATTATAAATTATACCTTTTAACATACTATGGGAGGAAAAAACTTA
Source organism: Cyprinodon variegatus (assembly GCF_000732505.1). NCBI lineage: Eukaryota > Metazoa > Chordata > Actinopteri > Cyprinodontiformes > Cyprinodontidae > Cyprinodon > Cyprinodon variegatus. The sequence goes on along the minus strand of NW_015152070.1, from coordinate 44,589 downwards.
AATAATGGCGAAGTGTATGCATCTACTAGGTATACTACAAGGTATCCACCTAGTTTTTTGGGGGTTCAATAAGCCTTTTTATGAATGATAAAGATTGTTATTAACAAAGGCATTTATTCGGATTTAGGATTTTAGCAAACCATAGTGAGAATTATCCACGAATCAAGAAAATACATCACTGGTGAACCTTCTAAGGCCTTCACCAACTCACCTAGGAGAGCACTGATTATATAAAGCTCTACAGACCTCAGTTATGACCAGTTTTCCTGATGCCAATACACCTGACTGAGGCAAAAAAAAAAGAAGAAAAACAGACATTTATGGCAGAATACCATTTTGGAAAAACTGCTGACACAAAAAAAAAACGTTTAAACCCGGGAATAACCCTAAAATACGGACATCAACAAACCACACCAGTCGCTTCTGATCTGACAAGCCGAAAAAGCTCTGTTTACATTTGATAAACATGGAGCAGCACTGGAGAGAGGGCTTCAGACAGACAAAAGGGCAAAACAATAAAGCCCACTGACTACGCCCTGGCTGCTTTACCTGTTGCTCTACATTGTTTACTTCCTTGATATCTGTCATACTGGTTACATCATCAACGATAACACAGTGTGGTTCACCAGACACCCAACGGCAGGAGGACAGAGGCCACACATCTTGCCAGCAAGGGTTTAAACCCAACCTTTTTTGCCAGTGGGAAGGGAGACAAATGCCAATTGTTAGCAGGTAGAACCATGTTTGAAAAATATGAGTTAAACCAGTATTTTCAGTGGGAGAATGAATCAAAGCATCCAGGAAGTCCAGCTCTAAATGGCTCATAAAAAAAAATACAAAACACTACAGATTTATATGTCCTGTCTTAAACAAAATGTTTTTAGACATAAAATGTACTAAACCTATAAATTTACACTAAAAGAGTTTTAAAAGCATGATGTTAAAGCTTTAATTTGACATCTTGAATCAACATTTCACCAAGGGGGATTTTTTTTTAAAGCTAGATTACTCCTTCAGGTTAATGATGAACCCAAAACATAACAATCCTCTTAGGGAACAGGCTAAAGTATTTAGACAACATGATGAGTTTATGAGTAAACATAAAGCGTTAAAGAGATGTAAAATTGTAGGTAACACCATTCTTATGATTGCTTATTGAAAGAAACTCGGACAAAAATAGTTTAGAGTAATTTATCTAGGGGGGCTATGAGGAAGTTGAGTCACTTCCAGGTTTGATAAGGACTGTGGATTTATTGATCTAAATCTTCACCAGTAGAGAAACGCTAAAAGAGAAGCAGGAGAAGAACCACAGTGACATATTAGAAATTTATTCAGAATTTAAATTAACTTTTCTTTTCTAAGTTCCCTGGTGCTGTGTTCTGTAGGATTTGGTGTCCGTGAAAGTTCTCAGATTTTTATTATTTCTGCCATATAAGGTTATAAACTTTTTTTTTTCTCTGGTTTTTGGCTGCAATGGTGAAGCTTATGTTTCATTGTATTCAGAGCCGACCGGCTGTTTGGAAAGCTTCCCTGATTCCTATCTCTGCTTTAGCTGTGAACCGGACCAAAACCCTGAACACTTCCTCATTCAATAGGTTACTGCCTAACCATTACCAGACAAACACCAGACTGGAATTACCCGTGAAAAGGAAAAGGGAGAAAACATTTAGCTTGCTGCTGTCTTGATCTATCATTTTTCCTCCCTCTGTGGTCATTGTTTATTTTCCCCACTCATTCATTACCCCTTGTGTCTAAATCCTTGTTTCTCTCTCTCTCTTCTTAGGAGGTGTCGTTGCAGGATGTGCGAAAGGAGATCAGGTTCTGCCAAAAAGTGAAGCTGCCCATCATCGGGGTGGTGGAAAACATGAGCGGCTTCATGTGCCCCAAATGCAAGGTTGCTAGCAAATGAAAAACACTGTGAAGCCCTCAAATCAGATCCAAGTTTGTGTTTTTAATTTTAAAGGGTTGAGTTTTATTTTTTTAAAGATGGATGCTGACTGATTAGACTTTAAATGTTGTTTGGGAATGTAAATGATAGTAAGGGCATCTGAGGTAAACTAATGCTGGAACGAGGAACTGTTTATATATTCAACCTCTAGAGCAAAGGCCAAAATGAGCTAAGCTGCTTTGTTTGATCATAAGGACTCACTGCATAGTTTTCCTAAAATAGCTGTCATGTTACAACGCTTTCTCTCTCTCTGTGTTTCTGTTATGAATATTTATGATGGAAAGCTTTAGTCTTCTCTGCTATTCTGAGAATCCTCATTCCTCTTGTTTCTATTGGTCTCTGTTATTAGAATACATCGCAGATCTTTCCTCCCACCAGCGGTGGAGCTGAGAAAATGTGTGCAGACCTAAATCTACCTCTGTTAGGCAAAGTGCCTCTTGACCCGAGGATCGGACGGAGCTGTGACGAGGGCAAGTCTTTCCTTAATGAAGTGCCCGATTCTCCGGCAGCCGAGGCCTACCGCAGGATCGTCCAAAGTGAGCTCAGTTTTAGTGCCCACTTCCTTTAGCTTCCTTTATGATTATATTTATATAAGAAGTGGGGGGGGGGATTTGGACTGAGTCACATTCCCCTTTCCAGCGAAGTCCCTTTTTTGATGACTTGTTGGGTAAGCTGATCTAATTCCTGGTTAAATGTAATGAAAGAAGAAGTATTCACTTGCAAATGGGAAGCAGCCAAGTAAAGCGGAAGAAAGATTTTTATCAAAATGGAATAACTTGAGGTTCAGCATAAAATCAACACTATACAATTTAATGTGGTTTGTGGAACTCGTGCTTCAGAGTAAATTCACACACAGAGAAATGGTTCAGGAGATTTATTTGAAATGCTTTCTTTAATTTCTCAGGTATCCAGGACTACTGCTCCAACAGAGCCACTGATGTGCAGAACGCAACCTGAGCCCCCATTACAGTAGGTTGGACCCCTAAACTGAGGTGGATCAGAAGAACATGGAGAACAAGAGTACATAAGAAAACATTTAAGCGTTGAATTTTTTGGGACTATTCTCAGTGGCAAAGTTTTTTTACTTTCAGAAACTATGATGCTTGTTTACGAGGACGGTCCGACAGCACTGCGTTCTGCTTCCTCTACCCAGCAGTGATATATCACTTGAAAACGCTGGAAACAACAACAATGAATAAATATTTACTGGATGCATTCCTGCTTTTTGATCAAGAATTAAACATTGTCCCTATCAGATAAATCTTTGATGAATTTCTTCCTAATGGTCCCACTGAAATGGGAATCTTTAAAGAAAAGTCACACGCTGCTTCGGATTTAAAATGGCTTTTGTTTTTTTGTTTTTTTTTGCTTTGATTTAAAAAAAAAATTTTGATTAACTAAAATTGTTATCGGCTGTTTTTACATTAGTCCCGAAGTATTCCTGCATTCAAAGGTATTATTTATATTTCATTATATGTTAATTAGACTTATTAGTTCTGAGCCTCTTTGACATAAGTGGGACTTTAATTCTTCAATTTTCTGTATTATACACTGCTAAAGGTCAGGATGCTTTAGCAGTGTTAACATTCCCATCATGTTGCAACATTGAGCAGTCCTCATTAAAACTAACAGCAACCTCACTGCAGCTTTAGCCACACCCACTGTCAACTAATAAGCTAATGGGGTCTTAAAATCTGCAGAAGTTATTCTTCATTAAAGTTGCTCCTTATTAAGTTATTGAAGTTATGTTTAATTAATACACTAATAAATCTGAGTAATCTATATGGTTAAATGTAACAATTAGCAGAGTTTTTACCAAATAATGCATTTGAAATACTTAGTTTAATTGTTTACCATGGCCGCTTCTCGATATGCATTCTTGAGCGTTCTCATGAATTAAGAAACTGCCCATGTTTGCAGTGCTTTATGACCCAGCATCCAAAGACTGAAGCTGGTCATGGAGAATGATGGAGAGGTTTCTGTTGACAGTTTAGGCAAATCACAGCTCATTGCCAAACCAGTATTACCTGTAACACAGAGAGACAGCAGACCTGGCTGACACCAACTTCAGCGCCCAGAGCTTCTCTGGTGGCTAAACTTCCAGACTGGCACTCCTCAAATCAGGAAGCTGTTCTAAAACATATTCACAGACGCTAACATAGACAAAAGATTTATACACATTTGCTTAATTTTCTGTGGGTAGTAAAACTAATGTAAAAGTAGTAACAAAGGAGGTGAAATGTAGTTAACACTGGGATTGCTGTATCAACCGTAACCCAAATCATGCACTGAAAAGCTTCATTTTAGTTGTATAATCATTAACTTTATTATCATTATTTGCATGTAGGCATTACTCGACGTGGCACTCAGACACAAGCCTGATCTCTTTGGCGTTGGATGATGGATAGGCTTGTAAGGTCTCCTCTGTATGGAGTAAATGGGTCATTCTGAACAATCATTACCTCACAAGCTGCACTGGAGAGTTAATGTTCCTTAGTCAGTTTTGGAAATAAAGTTAAAGTAAAATCTACAATCTTAGACCAAAAAAAGATGACAGCAGAATTTTCAGGAAATATATTCATGCAAGGAAGTGGTTATAGACCAAAATGTTAGTTTGTGCCCATTTGCAGTTGTCAGCATTTCACTGCATTAAATCTTAAACTTTGTCACCAAAAATTGAAGCAAATTAAGAGAAAGTTTGTCTGCTGAATTAAAAAAAAAAACAATGTTTTATTATGAAAACCAATAAATATTGTTCTAATACTGATATGACTACCATTTTCTTATATTTTCAGCAAATAAACAGACTTTAAAAGTATTTTCTTTTTCATTTTGTTGGATATTTAACACAGAACATTCATCACAATTTTTAATTGCAGTTCAACTGGTTCACAAAATAAAAGTGCAATCCTCCCATATTTAAGTTTGGTTTTTAACAATCTAGTTTTAAAATTTTTTTTTTCTTAGCTAAAAGTCAGAGTGAGTCTCATTTTGACAGTCTATAACTGGGATTGCCTGCTGCATGTGTGTGTTTGTGTGCGTCAGTCTGAGGAGACAACGTCCTCATTTGTACTTGCTCTACAGATGTAGTTCCTCTGGGGTTAATTGAAAAACACATGTGAAACCTCCACATGCAACCCACAACAAAACCAAAAAATAAATCAAGCAATAGTTACAGTAGTTTAATGTTCACATCCACCTGTCTCTTTAAGGACACAGTTGATACCTGACATATTGGACCCTTAAACTTTTAGAAATGTATTGGTCTGTAATGGTCATATTTTTAAATTTCAAGAAAACCTTTTGTTAAATCTAAGCTATTTCAGCATTTATTATATAAATGTAATATTTTTATATCTTTGAGTTTTCAAGTTGTGTCAAAGTTCAAATGGGTTTCATGGGAAATTTTAAAGAAAACCTAGAAAATAGATTTCAAAGCCATACATACAAGTCAGTCAGGCATTCAGTAGAAAGTTCCAAAAAATATAATGCAACACACTGGAAGCACAATAAGATGCATGTAATGTTGTACGAATGTAGAACCAATATGATAAAAAAATAAAAAAAAATTCCATTTGTATTATGTCCAAATAAAAAGAGGAAATGAAGAGAAATGTTTTGAAAGCAGTAGTTTTGGACCTTTTAATCTGACATCCTATCCAGAGATATATAAGAGCAAAGCATGCCTCTTTTCTTTTTTTGCTATATTGGTGAAAGACTGCTTTTCCAAAATAAAAAAAAAAAGCTTTTATGCTGATATAGTCGTAGCATTTTTTTCATCTGTACATAGAATTGCTGTGTATCCCCTCCCACTCTTGTTGCTGCTCAATATCTGCCAGTAGATTAACTTATCCTCCCGCGCCTTCCCGTCACATATCAGAAAGATTGCTTTAGCTTGCAATATTTTCTGTTGAGAAACCCACTGACAGTAATGAAGGTTTTTTTTTAACTAAATGATTACTACCTATTACTTACTAAAACTACTCACTGCAGGGTCGCTGAACAGTTAGCCTGACTAGTAACGCTTGTAAACTGCTACTCTTATGAAATGCAAAAAGGTATTTTTGTGCAAAAAAACTCAAAACATGTCACTAAATTGGTTGACTTTTTTTATTCAAAAGTTTTGCTTCAGTTTATATTAAATTAAGGACAACACGGTTCAACATTTTACCTAGCAGTTGAACGGATTGGTTTCTGCTTAAAGCAGTTACATCATGTTATGTATCATATTATGCCATTACCATGGTATGTTCATTTAACGTCATACTCTGTGAATCTTATGCTGGCCCATGCCAGGCCCTAAACAGTCTGAGTTAAAATTCCTATCTCTTTCCAAAAACCATGTGACATTAATACTTTATTCCTGCAAGGTTGATGCTGGTGGGAAAATAAACAGGAGGCACCAAAAAATAAAAATGCATCAACACACACTTAATTACACAGTCATTTAGAACATACCGGTCATAAAAGTGCATTTATCACAAGTAACAATATAATATTTGCTCTGTTTTATGATGTTATTTTTGCATTTCAGCTTTCACTTCTTTAAATGTTCGCCTCCACTGGCTTGCATCATTTTGGAAAAGAGTTTTAAAATTATTCATCTTCCTTGGAAAATCTCTAGAAAATATGACTGACTGACTTTTTTTTATATATATATACAGCAGGATAGAGATGCCAGAAAGGTTTAATGACCCTCTGATGATTTTTTAGGGGGAAAAAAGTTTAACATTTTTGTTGCTTTTGTTGGGTCATATGCAGAGAATGATAATTCCACTTAATTAGAAGTGGAGCATCATGCTTTTAGGTTCTTTTTGGTTCATTTTTAAAACCAAAGCTGGAATTATTATGTTCTTTTTAAACAATACAAACTTTCCCTACTGCAAGGTGTAGCTTGTTGGTTTTAAGATAAGGAGAGCATGAGAGATATTTTTGGCACGATGAATCTTACCCAAACCAGTTTCAGTCAATCAAAGATGTTATGCAATTGATTGATTTTCCTGCTTCTTGCTGAAATCTAAGGTGGTGATCTGATAAGATAGGTGTTCTTAGAAGTGAGTAAATGTTCACATCTCTGCACTTGTGCGTAAAAGCCACGACTTACGTAGCAGGGTATGTCTGGAGAATTAACAATTAAGGGAAGTGTTGCCTATAACTACATCCTCTTATACTGAGAAAGTCCCTAAGTGGAGGAGGTTATATTAAACCTGAAGTTTGTGTTTTTAGATCGAAACAATAAAAATAATAAAGCAGATGGGATTTGTTTGATTTTAAATACTGTAATTATATCAGTCTTGTTTTTTTTATTATTATTATTATTTTTAGTCTTGGAAAATTATTGAAATATCTGTAAAATATTCTTAGAGCTTTTTTTTTCTGATGCCGATATGTATCAAAAACAAATGCATCCTTTCAGACTTTAAATCAGTGCAAGCTTTATCAAATTTCACTATCTGCTTATAACAAGTATAATGTTGCCACCACCAGTCTGATGCGTGCATTCCCGTTGTTTTTGAAGCAGACCTCCCTCTCCAACCACAAAAACACCACCCCACTCACGCCTCCCTGACAAAAGCTGTGTCCCTTTAAACAAAGAAAAAAGAAATGCATCTAAAAATCTATCATCCTGAACAGAAGGCATTTCATCAGGTAAAGCTGGATGACTGTTGTGACATCACTATGGCTCAGTTCGCCAAGGTTCTGGATCAGGTGAGGCTGGTTCTCACCTGGGCTCTCCCAGGCAAGGTCTGTGCTTTCCTGGATCTATTGGTGAAGGAGGGGATTATCTCAGAGGCATACAAGAAGAGTTTGAACCTATGCTGGCTTAAAGGGATTGAGCCTAAATTGACCTGTAAACATGGATGTGGCAAGTTGGATGATGATTTCAGTTCTCAGGGATCAACGGCCCAGCGGTACCTCGACCAAGAACCGAAGAGCCAAGCCAGGATAGACTATTTGGAATCTTCTGCCAGTGACCGCAATGTGGAACAAACTGAATCTGTCTCATCAATAGAGGAAGCTAACAGCACAAGATTTAATCTGCAAAAAAACCCGTGGCGCAAATATGAAATCCCTCCGAGAAACCAGGGAGAAATTCAGGAATTATTGAAAGAAATTGCAATGGATGTGTCCTACTTGAATCAAGAGCTCTTTTCCTCACCATCAGTGAATGACAGGATTCTTAGATCCAGCAATCAAAAAGCAGAACCGCTGAGCAGTGCAAGCAGTGAGCCTGCAAGTGATAATGAAAGAGTAGGCAAGGGGAATTTGGAAAATGAGGAGGAGTGTTTAGAGCAAGTCGAAGAGGCTGCAAGGAAGATAGCTGTCCCTCTGTGGCAGCACTGGGACAGAGGACAAGCGATGCTGCAGACCTTGTTTCCCTATGAGCCGAGTGATGGGATGGTGTCCGATGGGGAATACCAGTCCAGCTTTTTGGATATGGAGGAGGAAATAGAGCTGGCAGTTGCTTGCAGGAGCCTTGATGCCTGCGTTGGTGACTCTCAGTGTACAGAACCAAGCTTTGCATGTGATACAGAAGCAGGCACGGCAGAACAAGAAGGGCTTCACTTCTCTACATTCAACACAGCTGCTGTATTTAACACAGAAGAGTCAAGAACACACCGAGAGGCAAAAAACGGTGCACCTGTTGAAGCTTGCAAAGCAGCTGAAGCGGGTTACTTCACAACAATGCTGGAGGACCAGTTTGATACTGGTTGGCAGGCTGATAGGCTGGCAGAGACGGTGGATGACCTGTTCTTTTTGGCAGCAGAAATACTATGTCAACAATGTGGAACAACCTCTGGACTACCAGAAAGTGGTATCAGGCAACACCTTTATTCAGGTGTTACTGAGGACAGCAAAACGGTTGTGCAAGATAATGCTCATTACAGTTCGACAAATGGATTAATAGATAGTCTCAAAGATGTTTTCAGGGACACACCAGCATCCAGCATAGACCGATTGAGAGAATTAAATGAGAAAAGGGATTTAAACTCCGGTAAGTTTGTTCATTATCATCATTAATATTGCTTTGATCCAGATTAGAGAGGATTTCTTGGTCGGTTGAGAGTTTGAACCGTTTGCATCCTGAGAAAAAAAACATGATTTTAACCTTCCACATCCTGTCCTGCAGTGCTGTCTGCTTTTTTCTTCTGGTCTTTGTTTTATGTAAAAAAAAAAAACAGTAGCTTCAGCCAAAAACACGTGTGTTTATTCTGTTAATGGGAATAAATATGAGCTTTTTTTTCTCCTCTGTCCTTGTATTTCTGGGTACTTTCCATATCCTGCCTGATTAACTGCACATCAGCCTTGCAATACCCTTTTTTTTTTTTTTTGGCCTGCTTGGCTTGATGTTTTGGTGAACGCCTAGTGGAGATGGTTTACTTTCACTTTCACCTTCTCTCAGTAAAGGGTGGGCTATGAATCATTAGATCAGTCTCAGTTTTATCCAGCAGTTAGAAGCTATGTGATTCATAATATACAGACCGCATTAACTGACTGTAGAGAGGAACTACAAGGTTACAGTACAGTTAGTGATGTTTTAAAGGAAGGGCGTTTGAGAAATGCTAAAAGTGGTAAAGTGGGAAATTTAAGGTCCAGGTCCAAAAACATCATGTTTTTGTAAAGTCTGTCAACACTGTTCATCAAAAAACAAACTTTAGAGAGAACCAAGTCCTAAAAGTGTTTCTCTCTGCAGAGAGTTCTCACAAACATGCATACATTCTGCTTCCTGCAGGTTTCTCACTAAGTTTTTATTTTAGATATTGCAATAAATGATAAAGATGTAGAGTCCTAGAAAAACAACTCATCCAATTTACCATGCTGCTGAAGGCATACAGAGACAAAAAAGGACCAACCTCAACAGTTAGACATGATATCAGACCTGCATTAGTTCTGGTTATGTAACACCAATAGTTGCTTGATGTATGATTAGCGAACAGGTAGAACAGGTACTTTCCGGCTTTTGAATAATACTTCCCATCAATGCTATTTTGGTTTGAATGAACAGTAAGTGTTATTGTTTTTCCAGAGTTTTTGTAGTCGATGGTGGTGACGGATGCAGGAGTTTGCCAGCAGACAAAGGGTTGATGGTTCAAACCCCAGTTCCAGCTTTCGGTGTTGTCCTTGGCAAGGCACTTCACCCGCATTGCCTACTGATAGTGGTCAGAGGACCCGGTGGCGCCA
>NW_015152070.1:25964-32877 GCF_000732505.1 Cyprinodon variegatus | reverse complement strand
TGAGTTGCCGCCATGTGATTGGCTGCTTAGAAATTAAGTGTTAACGAGCAGTTGGACAGGTGTACCTAATAAAGTGGCCGGTGAGTGTAGATCACACTGATATAGTATTTAACCCCTAAACCTGCCACTCATGACAGAAAAACCTGCCACTACATTTTTGTGGTAAGCTTCAGTGAATCTGTTTGACAAAATTTTTATGCACTATTCTTTGCACATTTGCTTTGATTAAGCCACTCTGGAGAGTTCCCAAACATGAAATGACTGTTTTAGCATTTCAGAGCTAGAGACTCCTATTTTGGATCACTATCCAGCTATATGACCATGGTGTGGTTGAGAGTACGGCCACAAAGGGATTTTCTGTAGGTTAGAGAGCAGAATGTATGGTTCCCCAAAAATAATGCTAAGTTGTCCTTGAAATGAAACAACCCCAGACCACCACACTACAATCATGGCGTTACATTGGTATAATATTTTTCCTCCTGATTTGTTGAGTCCCAGAACCCTAGAAATGGCTTTGTAAAGTTATCCAGGTTAATGGATCAATAAGTTTCAGCCCTATTTATGTTATTAGATGGGTTTAACTTAAAAAACTTCTTAATTTTAGATGTAACACATTTATTAAATTTATCAAGGCTTTTGCTGCTGCTTAAACTTAAACCTAAAAACTGAAGACAACCACTTAATGTGAGAAAAAGGTAAATACTTCTATTATTCTACAACAAGATTCAGATTAGCTTGGATAGAGCTTTATATTTGATATCAAAATCTGTAGGAATATTAATAAAATGTTGGTATTGTAAAAAAAATAATAAAAATAAAGGGAAATGTGTTTTTTTTCACAGCACTGCCTTCAGTTAATCAACAGAGGGAGGTGTGGTCCCTTTGATAACTAGACAGTTGATTTGTTTACATGTGGAACCAGGTTTAAATAGTGCAATAAATTTATTGACCTGCATAATAATGTTGAAGTTTTTACCCTTTTTAACAAGCCAGTCATTTAGAGAGAGGTTATGTTTCTAGAGAGCCTTGCTCATGGGACAGTAAAACCGAAAGAGTTTTGCATGTGCCTGCAGAAGGCATGGTGTTTGGTCCGCAGAGGAGCAAACCAAGCCCCCTGGCTTGGCGTCTTATAGGTAAAGTGAAAGCAAAACCCACAGAGGCACCATGAGCAGCTGCGCCATACACGCCTTGCAGGGAGTCATCTGAGGACAGCCTAGCTGGAGACTTGTAGGTGCAGTGGCTTAAATTTGAAAAGAATAAAAACCAAAGAGTTGCAGAGGACCTGAGCATCGCTCAAAAAAAAACACCCAACAGGTAAATTCTATCGTTAATTACAGGGTGAGGTGGGTGTCTGTGTGCGCTTTGATGGGAGGGAGGGCTAATGGGTTTATTTTCCAGCATAACTTTTATTTATTTATTTTTTTTTTCAGATTTTTTTTTCTTGACTTATTGTTAATCAAAATAACCAAATGTGTTGAAATAAACATATGCAAGCTGTAAGTTGGATGAACCTTTTCTGTGAAATGCGCATTCTGACCATCATAGTTTGCTTTGTTCTGTTTAACCAGAAATCCAAAACAATTCAAAGACGAATGAACTCCATTACGCACGAATCAGCAGCGCAATAAAACCCGAACCTGAATGAAAAAAATGCTTCATAAAAGTTGCTGAAGATCAGTTAGTTACCTTTGTTATTAATTTGTTTCTATCACAGGCGAGTCAGAGTGAAGCTTTGGTATAGCAAAAATGCGCACTTGGAGTGGCTGTTTTTGGCGCACAGATGGGACTTTCCCATATTAAGCCGTTTTCTTTCTGCAGTATGCTATGTATGGTTTGAGGTCATGGTCTTTTTCTGTTGTCTGTGCTGCGCCTTCCTTTTTAACTCTAAAATGCATAAATTAGGATGGCTCTGGCAACAAAGCTGTCATTTATTAGAAGACATTTTGCTCTCTTCCTGTTGAAAATAAATTTCTCTTCTTAACAATCTTTTAATCCAGATTTGTCGCCATTAGTTGTGGATTTTATTTTTTTTTTTTTTTTCTGTGTAAATTGAATGTGAGTCTCAGTGGATGGTAAAATTATATTTTGATTATTTAACTGAGACAGTTGCATAGAATAGACAAGAAGAGCGAAGGTTGTGGGAGTTGTTTAAAAAAGGTATGATAATCATTTTTATTAAAAGCCCTACTCAGCTGGATGGTCAGGTTGAAAAAAACAACTTTTCAGATGCATCTCTATCTTGGTTTGGGAGACTTTGTTGGACAGGGGAAAACAAGTGGACCCAAATTGTTTAGATGAGATGTGATTTGATGCGAAAAGGGAAAGCCCGATGTTATTGGTGATGGTGGTCAGAAGGCCTTTTGGCACTTATATATATGGCAGCACCACCTCTGTCAGTCCACAGGGAAGCTGTTGCTGCAGCATAGCTTGCCACTATTGTTGCACTGATGCCATTTTTTGGCCCTGATACGATAACCGATACCTGGCTGTATAGTATCGGCCGATACTATTCCGATACCATCTGTTTGAAATGTATGTGTGTGTGTATATATGAAGAACTGGATACTACTTGGATGTAAATAATTGCCATCATGGCTTTGTGGAGCTGTTGCCTACCTTAGTGAAGCAGGAAAAAGACTAATATAAAGTGAATCCGGTAGAACTTTTTATTTCCTACCTGGAATGGGTGACAATAGTTGAACAAACTAAAGGCTCTCAAAATGGTATCGGTGCCCTATTTGTTGGTACTCGCTGATACCGATACCATTTTATGTCATAGCTAGGAACTTAAACCATCCATCCATCCATCTTCTTCCTCTTATCCATCAAGGTCACGCTGGGGTTGGTGTCTATGTCCAGCAGTTTATGGGGATCAGGTGGGGTACACCCTGGACATGGTGACAGTGTATCGGAGGACACAGACATACAACCATACACCCACCCACCCACACCTAAGGGGAGATGCCACTTAACCTAGCAGCACAGTGTTTTGACTTCTGTGGAGAAGCCAGAGAGAACCCATGCATTCAAAAGGAGAACATGCAAACTCCCTGCAGACAGAAGCTAGGTCAGGAACCGAACCTATGACCTTCTTGCTGCAAAGCAACAGTGCTACAAAATGCGCCACCATGCAACAAACATGTTAAATATTTTTTATTAACTTACATCATGTTTTTTAATAAACTCATGGATAAATTGTGAAATTATTTCATTTATTCACATTTTTATCTATTTCCATTTCTCCCCTAATTTTGCCCTTCAAACCAAAGCAATTGATGACCTGCAGATATTATATGTTGGTGCATTTGCTTACTTTAATGGATAGAAAAGAGATATTTACTTTAACTAATGTGGTCCCAAAATGAATATGAAACATTACCTATTCCATGCAATAGTTGGTTCAGGGGGGGTCCAAAAATATATTTATAAACACATCATGAAGCGTAGAGAGTTAAGAGTTTAAAAAATAAATCCTGGTCAACACATTTATGTACAGTTTTTTCTAAAGAGTTAGCTGTCATCAACTCAAGATGTACATAAAGACTCTTTTTCCCCCTGTCTGTTTACTGTCTGGCTTTCCTCTACGTCCCTCTTCCTGTTCAACCAGTAATCAATAGATTACTGGCACCTTTACAACGCTTTCCACAAAATATTTAGAAAATGAGGCTTCGTCAAAAGCCAGCTAATTCCCAGCATTTCCTTTACGTTTCAATGTTTGGAAAAATGGCTTTCCGTTCCATGCATACTAAAGACCATTGAGGCTGTTGTCCATGTGGCAAAACTGTGGGGAAAAAAAAAAAACGTCTGGCAATGTGGAAGGAGAGGGCATGTGCAAAATGTTTAATAGATGCCAGAGATCATACAATCATCTGTTGGTATTTTGGGTTTAGCTGTATTCTGAAATAAATTACTAACATTTGAATATAAGGCGGGACCTTTTTAAACCATAGTTGTAACTTTATGACTAGAGTCAGTTATATTGGATTGTTGTCTTTATTTTCTGAGCTGCTCTTTCCTATAAAGACTCTCCTCGAATCAGGAAATCAGCCATTAAGTATCATGTTTCACTGTTTTGTCTCATTGTCTTCAACCAAATGTAAATGCATCTCTGGTCAGTTTGAGATTTTTATTTTCTTATCAGTTGTGGAGTTTCTTATCAGTTATGACAGGCGTTTTGTGGCTTACCTTTACTGTTATGTTTTATGGTCTTTTATCCAAGTTTTAAAGATCGTTCTGTCCTGTTTGATCTTGATTACACAGAATGAGGGCGTGTTTTGGCTTTGTCTGGGCAGAACCAAAACCTCCAAAGGCAAAGCACAGGGTGAGCCAGTGGTAAAAAGGAATGAAATAAACCCTGCTGGTAGGATTTTTTATGCCATAAATATTCACCGGACACGCCTAAGACACATTTGTGACAATTACAAAATTAGATTTCTGTTAATCGGGATAAGTTTGGTAATGTTATGCCCCAGATCCAATGATAGAAAGTAATCAGCTAATGCCTGCTTGGTTTTACATTTTTCCAATAAAATGTTAAATTTGCCTTCCATATATGACCAAACTGGGTGTAGCCTCTTTTCAACTGTCTCGTCCAAAAGGGTTAGTCTGGAAATAATACTGAAAATATGTAGGTCCTGAACAAAAATGTAGTACAACTTTCAGATTTGCTTTCAGTAAATATGGCTGTGATTTAAAATGGAAATCCCCGTTTCATCTTTTCTGAGTCTCCGATCCTAAGTTGACTTTCAAAATTGCTTTACTTTTGGTGTCCAGTGCTTTTAGTGCTTTCATTTTTGTTGGTCCTTCACTGAACACTCCATCACTACATCATTGTCCAAGGGATTTATATTTAGTGCTTTAATAAAGTATTTTCCTTCTGTCAAAAATAACTTTGTGAGGTCTAATGTTTCAGATAATCAAACTTAGTGTATTACCTATTAATGGTACACGCCTGCCTTTATGTAAAACCAGGAAAAAAGAACATGTTTTTCACATAGGGAATGTTGGTTCTAATAGCCTTTTAAAGCCATCAAGGCATAATTTTATTGAAAACCTCTTATATTATAGAATAGAATAGAAAATCCCTTTATTGTCCGACAATGGGGAAATTGTGGTGTTACAGCAACAAAAGATTAAAGGAAAAGTGGTCACACAAATGTGGACCTTAGAAAAGTGTATGAAAATATCAGAGTAGTAAAGAGTTAAAAAAGAAAAAAAATACAAAAATAAACAAACTAAATACTATTCTTATATATATGAAATTGATGATCTGAAAGATTTTAATGTGACAAGAGGGAAAATACTTTTTCAAACTACTTTATATCTTGATAATTTTGATAACTTATTCAAAATGTTTAAGTTGGGTCAAAGTCATGTCAACCTTGTTCAAAATATTACTGCAACATGTAGATTTATCCATATTGTGGGTATTAAGTGGAGTTAAAACTACTATGGACTATTATGACTCCATATATGACAACATCTATGCATTTGCTCATGTGGAAAATGACCAAATTGTTTCCTCCTTTTGTCGCGAAGAGGTGTAGAGTATATTTCTAAATACAGCGCACTTTTTGGTTGAATAAATTTCTAAATGAGCAGAATGTCAGTGCTCAATAAACAAAACAAGGAACTAGTCTATTGGGTGGTGGCGGTGGGTAGAAATGGTTTCCTGTGGTGTTTTCTTTCAGCTGCAGAAAGTATATTGGTCACAGAACCATCTAAAGCGCAGGGAAAAAATAAAAGGAATGAATACGTCAGAGAAATAGATCTGACCTCACATTCAGTTAGATACACTGTTTATGCAGCTTTAACAAGGTCTACTTGCTGCAGTTACTTATTAGTTTTCTGTTATTCATTCTTACTGTGTGTGTGTTTTGGTTTTCAGATGCCAAGATGCAGGAATTTGACCAGGACTCCTTGGGCCTGCCTGATATCCTTCCTGGTTTGTATTGCTACATTATATTTAAAAGGTTTTCTAAAGAAGCCCTAATTTCTTCTTCTACAGTCATTTCTTAAAAAGTACTGTAAGATGTAACCTTAATTAACCTAACATATGTGTATTAAAGATGCATTTTTAAAAAGCTATCTTATGAGGTTTACTAGCTGGACAGAGTGATTAAAATCTAAACTTTTAAATTATACTTTTATTTGTTGAATAGACTGTACAAGCCTTCCACATAAAACAGGAAACCCATATATCTTCATGTGACAGGGTCACATGAAGGGTCACACAACCAAATAAGGTGGTTGTTTTAACCAAAGGATTGGTTGGACACATAAATACCTACCAGATTGGTCAAATTCAACCAATTCTTAGGTTGTATTGACCAAACTGTTTTCAGAGTGCACTTAATTTTCATCTATTTGTAGGGAAACAAGGATAAGATGAGCTTGTAAAAATTCAAAATTTCATTTAGAAAGACTAGTCGGAAAAGTTGTTACAATTCAAGTCAATGCAATAATACCTCAAACTGTTAAATAACAACTCTGTTGTTGTTTAACAGTCAGTTTAAAGGAATTACAATGACTTTCATGGATATGAACACTGAATATCAATATTTTCTCTGTTCTAGATGATCTCTCAAACTTTTTGGACGATGACTACTTAGGTAAGAATCATTTAAGTTTGGTGACTTGCGTTCACGATTTTACCCATTTAGAAAATGTGATCAATGTTTAATTATCTATTTGCAGTTACTCACCTGGATCCAGCCATGCTCTTCAATATGGATCTTGGTGTTGACTGCGTGGATGAAATCATCCTCAACAGTGAGCATTTCTTTTTGTTTTTGTCTTATAAAAAAGACAAAAAATTGTCTTATTTATTATTTATTTATTAATAAAAGATCAAATGAAAACACACAGTTATAAAGAACTTAGCATGAAGCTGTTGCAGAACTGGAGAGCTCCT